>NC_084732.1:39264001-39274001 GCF_033978785.1 Entelurus aequoreus | reverse complement strand
TACGTTAAAAAGTTGTAACTTGACAGTACAAAATGTTGTAATATCACAACAAAAAGGAATAAAGTCGTAATTTTACCATGATATAATTGTAATACTAATTTACAGAAGTTGGAATTTGACAAAACTAAAGTGGTAACATCGCAACGACAAAGTCGTAATTTGTCGGGATTAAAGTCGTAATTTGACGAAAACAAAGGTGTGACATCATGACAGAAAAGTTGTAACTTGACTGTGTCGAAATACCAAAATAACATTTTTGTAAAACTTGCCAAGAATGAAATCTCCTAGTTATACTTAAAGTAAGTTGTCATGTTATAATACACAAGTTGTGATATTAGCACGGAAAATGTAATTTGTAAATACAAAAGTGTCTATCTGTGTTGGCCCTGTGATGAGGTGGTGACTTGTCCCGCCTTCCGCCCGAATGCAGCTGAGATAGGCTCCAGCGACCCCCGTTACCCCAAAAGGGACAAGCGGTAGAAAATGGATGGATGGATGGAAAAGTGGTAATCTTACAAAAATGAAGTGTTAATGAAAACTACGATACGACGGAAGAAGATATCATTTGCCAAACGTCACAAGAGAAAAGGCTAAAGACAAGATAGAAAGTAGGATGGAAAAGTTGTCCAAGAAACAACTTGCTAATACAAAAAAGTTGTAATATTACAGAAGTACAGTTGTAATGACCAGTGTCTTCATACACTATCATCATAGTACACGTTCTAAACTATGTATTTGACGAGAATAAGGTCATCAAAAAGTACAGTAGTTGTAACTTGATGTTAAAAAAGTTATTTCACTTGAATAAAAAGTGATTTTATTTTACGAGAAAAGTCATTTGACGAGAAAGAAGAGAAACTAGAAAAGAACAAATCTTTTTCACTTTTATCCTCCATTTTCTCACATGCATTTTGTTTGAGAATACATATTTGAATAATGATTTTATTATCTGCAAGCATGTCAACGATCCATTGAATGCTCATATACTCCTGTTGTCTTCCTCCCATCACATTTATTTACTCGCATCTTACTGGCAAATGTCTTCACTTTCATTTGTTATCCAATGAGACTCACTCTAAGTCACTCATGTATTTCCTCTCTCTCTCTTTGTGTGTGTGTGTGTGTGTGTGTGTTTGTGTGTGCGTAGGACTCATCTCTCCTGGAGTGTCTGTCCCAGTGCAAGTCCCAGGGGGCGAGCCTGACATGTCTCAGTACTGGTCCAGACTACAGTAGGGACAAGAGCTACTTCACCTTGTGAGCACCTCCAACGTGGACCTGTCGTGCTCCTCACACACACACACACACACACACACACACACACACACACACACACACACACACACACACACACACACACACACACACACACACACACACACACACACACACACACACACACACACACACACACACACTCACACACACGGAGAGGACAATGAGGACTTGTGTAGCTGCTGGCACATTCAAACAAGGACGACGACAGGATGGAAAGAAATGGACCTCTGTAAAGTGCCCGCTGTTACATTTTTATGGAACAAAAAAAACACTTTTTTTTTTTTCTTTTTTTTTTTTTACTATTTCCAGTCATTGTTCCCCCCTCTCTGGTGTGTTAGTAAAAAAAAAAAAAAAAAAGAAAAAAAAAAAGCCAATTTTTTTCTATGTGAATACGAACGATAGGACGCATGAAGCTAAGACATTCTGCTGCCATGACTATCTTTGAACGACTCTGCATGGACGCATATCATTTTGAAAGACTCTTCTGAGAAACTATTTATTGTCCTGACAAAGGAGCTCTCTCTCACACACACACACACACACACAGACACACACACACACACACACACACACACACACACACACACACGGATATCAACGCCAACATGCGACGAGGACGACGCGTGGAAGCAACAAGAAGCCTGTAGTCTGTAAATGGTTAGACTGCGTCTTTGCTATGATAATAACAATAATAATAATAATCCCCCCCCACCCCCGTTTTTTTCTTTCTTGTCCAGATGTAAAGTACTTGTCTTCCCTGGAAATCTTCAAGAGAGAGAAAAAAAAAATCTCCAATAAAAGTTGATTTCATTTATACACCCCATGACACCCCCCTCGAGCTCCCCTGGAAGAATACCCTCTAAATGTTCCATGCATCATTTCTTTAGGGTCAGGTACAATTTGTCTTTTAGCTAGAGTTGTATTATAGTGTCCTATGGTCAAAATATTAATAAAAACGTGTGCAACTAGAAATATTTAATTCCTATAATTATGATTAAACATTTGCTTGACAAAAAAGTTTTAAACTTAACGTGTTTGGCAGTTGTTTACACGTACATATCAGATTTAATCATTGTTGATTGTAAAACAGACCAAAGCCTTTGTATTTCATCTAGTACACAATGTTGTTCTTTTCTTTTCCAAACATATTAGTCTTGTCTTTTGTCTTTGCGGCCGACACCTGCAGTTGCTTATTTATAATTGAAGACCATGGGAGGTTTGTTTTTTTTTGTTTTGTTTTTTCTATCATCACCTGTCATGCGCTTTTTGTTTTATTTATGTTGTTTTGTTTGCATATTTGATTTCAGTGTGTATGTAGAACATGGACACATACTGGGTTTACGTCTGGGCAAATGGAGATACACAAAAAAAAAAAAAAAAAAAAAAAAAAAAGCAACAAAACATGTTGACACGCTGTCTCTTAAATTTCAATTTAATTTTATTTAAAATGGAGCTTTCTAAATGTATTTTGTGAAAACTATAAAAAACATTTTGTACAGTAAAATTGTGTCTGAAAAGAAGTTTGTACGTCTGTTCACTGCGGTGTTAAGATGATGATGACCTTTGACCTCAACGTGGAACCCTTCTGCAACCAGCCACGCTCTTTCCTTCCCTCCTTTCATGAACGGGAATGCCGACAAGCGTCAGCGCGACACTTGCAGTGTGCGTCACATAACAAAGCTGTCTTGATGCGGCACAATGAGGAAAAAGGTCAAGCAATCCGCCGTCGCCGATTGCAGCTTTAGCGAGCACGGCTAGCAAAACAATGAGGATGGCAGAGATGGACGGAGCGGGGGAAGGAAGAGTTGTGTGGCACAGTCAATTATTTTGCATCACTTGCTGCCTTGTGTGTGTCTCCTATAGACAACATGGCCAGGTGACAGGAACTTATGTTCAATAGTGCATTGCATTGGTGTTTGTAAGTATTCAGGAGTATCAGGACTACACTGGAAGGGCAAAAAAATTAAAAATACTAACACGACAATAATAAAGTAAAATCCTTTTTTTTTTATATATCGCTCTCATAATTTGACTAGTTGTCATATTGTCACAAAAATAAGTTTTAGTATGAAAAACAAAAAAAGATAATTTGAGCAAAAAACAAACAAACAAAAAAAAAAAACAGAAAAGCCCAGGTACTACAAGAAAAAAAACTAATTTGATGAAAATTAAGAGTAATAATGAGCAAAGAAGTCTACATTTAGTGAAAATCACAATTAAACATTTCAGATAAAGATAAATCTATGAGAAAAATAAATAAATACTAAATTATTTTTTAAAAAAAATAGTCCTGGTTCTATGAAAGTAAATGTAACATTTTCAAAATACTTTTCGAAATACAAAATACTACTCAGTGGCCTAGTGGTTAGAGTGTCCGCCCTGAAATCGGTAGGTTGTGAGTTCAAACCCCGGCCGAGTCACACCAGAGACTATAAAAATGGGACCCATTACCTCCCTGCTTGGCACTCAGCATCAAGGGTTGGAATTAGAGGTTAAATCACCAAAAATGATTCCCCGGCGTGGCACCGCTGCTGCTCACTGCTCCCCTCACCTCCCAGGGAGTGAACAAGGGGATGGGTCAAATGCAGAGGACAAATTTCACCACACCTAGTGTGTGTGTGTGTGACAATCAAAAGTAATTTGTACGAAAAGAAAGACATCATTATTCATGTAAATAAAGATTTTAAAAAATCCAACCAATATTAAAGACAATTATAAAGACGTAACTTTACCAAAAAAAAGTAATATTTTGCTGAAAATAGGTAAAATCAGTAACAATACAAATTTTACAAGAAAAAATTTGGAATGACCAGAAAGTAATGATGCAAATATTTGAGTATATTTCAAGTAAATACGTAACTATTTATATTTTAAAAAAAAAGTCATATTTCATTAGAGTGAAAATGTAAACTTTCCAAATGTAAAATTATAAGACAAATGTCTTCTGTTTTTTGTAAATGTGATTGAATGAAGACAACATTTTAGCAGAAAAAAAAGCTTCCACATTTTCAAGAATCGAACACAAATATTAATGCATTTGATACGACAAATACGACAAAAAATAATATATATTTTGTATAGTTTAGCCCAGGGGTGCCCACACTTTTTCAGCAGACAAGCTACTTTACAAATGACCAAGTCGATGTAATCTATCAGCTAATATCTCGTGTGGTACAAAGTGCTTGGATTCGAGTGTCCTTGGTTAGAGTCAGAGCGCTGTTTATTCTCTTTGTTGAGACTGCCATTACATTCCTAAGATAAGGAGCACAGCTAGACTGGGGAAACAGCAGGTGGGGAGGGGGAGGAAGGAGAAAATCACAGCACTTCCATGAGTTGGAAAAGGGACCGATCTGGACCGGGCTGGGGAACGCTGGTGTGCTAGATTGGTCTCACGTTTGTCCTCTAAGCTTGGAGAATAAACCACAAAATACCAACTACTGCCTGTTGATTGAATATAAACATCATCTTATTGCCATAAAAATAATCTGGGAGAGACTAGCAATTTGAATTCCCCATTGGAGGAATGCTGGTCTCGCAACAATTTGGGGGCTCGTCCGGGATGGCACGCTGTTGATTGATGACTTCTTGCAATCTTCTGGACAGACTCAATTGGCTAATTCAAGGTAAGCAGAGCCTTTTAAAAAAAAATCTGCTTTAGGAGTCTGTCCTGAAGTCTGTAAATCAAACACTGTTTTGTAATCCCAGGCACAGAGTGGTGATTTTGATAGATTGATTGCATTTTTGCCCTGTCTGCCATTTTACATAATAGTTGTACATAGTGGTCAACTCATGTCATTGTGTCTTGAATCTTTCATCTGTGCCTGATAAAGTTCTTGGTTAAAGTCCGTCCGTATATTAAATTCGCAAGGTTAGAGTCCTTCTGAATAATACGGTAAAGTTCTTGGTTAAAGTCCGTCCGTATATTAAATTCGCAAGGTTAAAGTCCTTCTGAATAATACGGTAAAGTTCTTGGTTAAAGTCCGTTCGTATTTTTAATTCTGAGGTTGGAGTCCTTATTAATAATACAATAAAGTTGTTGGTTAAAGTCCGTTCGTATTTTTAATTCTGAGGTTGGAGTCCTTATTAATAATACGATAAAGATTACAGTGACGGGCTGCTTCACTGACGAGTAAGCAAATAGTCGGGTGTGGTTCGCCCTGGGGATTTGGTCACCCCTAACAGAGTTCAAGGTTAAAGTCCTTATGAAAAATACGAGAAATACATTCTCGGGTTACGGATGGGGCATGAGAGACACAATGACCACGGGGTTTGACATGAACAAGTGTGACGGATAGGAATGTGATGGCGGTCGGGGAGGAATGTGATGAATCATT
The DNA here is from genome assembly GCF_033978785.1 of Entelurus aequoreus. Lineage (NCBI taxonomy): Eukaryota > Metazoa > Chordata > Actinopteri > Syngnathiformes > Syngnathidae > Entelurus > Entelurus aequoreus. The sequence goes on along the minus strand of NC_084732.1, from coordinate 39,268,392 downwards.
ACTGTTTAATGATCAATTGAATGTATGGTTGTCGACAATGGAATTAGCAGGTACAGTTTAAAAAAAAAAAAAAAAAGGGGAACGTTCCTTGAAAGGGTTAAGAGGGAGTTTACAATACTCGAAAAGTCGTGAACTCAAACGTCTGGTAAAATAAATAAAAAAATAAAAAAAGTAACTGGAAGTTTTATGGTAAAGTGAAACGCAGAGAGTGTGCTGCTGAGTGTGAGTGTGTGTGTGCGGGAGTGCTTACGCATGCTCGTGTGTGTGTGTGTGCTGCTGAGTGTGTGTGTGCTGCTGAGTGTGTGTGTGTGTGTGTGTGCGGGAGTGCTTACGCGTGCTCGTGTGTGTGTGTGCTGCTGAGTGTGTGTGTGTGTGTGTGTGTGTTTGTGTGTGTGTGTGTGCGCTGGTGAAAATGGAACACTCAGGGAGAGAATTTAAGAGTTTGGCATATGATAAAAGTAAACAAGGATTACGTGGAAAAACGAAATGCATAAAAAGAACCAATGATTAATGACAGAATGGACTGATTGGTTTTTTTGTCTGCCGCGCATGCGCAAGAAAATTCAAACGACCCGCCCAGACTTTGACTAGGACACCGCCCCCTACTCCAGTGACAAGAGAAGGAGGTATTAACACGCCCCCTCTAAGATTAATCCTGCCTCCGAAAATTAACCCCTTGTACACGTCTGACCATTTTCTCCGGCAGACATTTTTGACACATGACATTAACACTTAGGACATACTACAATATAAGTCTCTTGCCGATGCATACATGCAAGCCATTGTTGACCTTGCTTTCCCACCTGTACCTCCGGGAGGGAACATTTGGCCAAACACTTTGGACAAAGTTAACCCTGATATACACGGTGCCAAAAACAATATATGGCAGGACATTTTATTCATCCCATGCAAAATAGGGCTAATGACAGAGCAACAAGGAAACGACTACTTAAATTACAGATCGCTGAAGATAAAAGGTTAAAAGAACCAAAAGGTCAAAGATCAGCTAGAATATATTCAGCAGTGGGTGACCTTGCTTTTGAGTTCCAACAGGTGGAGGAAAGAATCCTCAACAGACGTGCGGTTGGACTCGGGTGGTGGACAACACGATGCTTCAAAGCCGGTCTGGGGTAGACACTGTTTCGGCTGTGACCAGCCTGGTCACTGGAGTCGTGACTCTCCGAACATTTCCGAACAGGAAAGGTTCCGTCGTGCCAACAAACGAACACGAAGGCGTGTAAGAGGACGCCCACATCAAGAGCCGCAGCAGGAAGTACCGACAGGACCCCTGCTGGACATGAGTGTCAACGGACAATTTTATCAGCCACCCATTCGATTCTGAATGCAGAGGTACCAAAAAAACTGTGTGCTTCCTCTTTAAAGGTCGAAGGCTTCGCTGGGGTCACAAGAAGGTTACCTGTCACCAAACCACTTCCGGTTCAGATTGCTGGACCTCCTTTACAGACTGTACCCTGACATTCAAATCGCAAAGAAGGAACATTCCTGGTGTTACCTGACGGCTCAACCACCCAGCTGCGACACCACTACCAAGACTCCTCCATGAGCTCATACCACAGCCTGAAACAACAGGAATGGCTGACATCCAACTGCTCTAACAGTGAAAACCCTGACTGACTGAGATGCTTCCGTGTGTTCTGCCACCCGACTCGCCATATGTTATGATTATTTATATATGTTGGAACTCAAGGTGTGGTTGCTCATGTTGACCTATCTTTGCAATAGCTAGCATGGTATAAGATGGACACAATAGTGTCCCACATTGTTCCCTTGCTCTCTGTCTCGCCTACAAAACCAAAGAACTTAGGTCCAATGATAAGACACGGCGTAGCTGCCACAAATTACACCGACACCCAAATACCACATTTTCAATTGTTTAGGTTCAGCCCATGGTTGTGTTAAACAAATAACTATGGGCTGCACTTTAGACACCTGTAGGCTACGAGGAGCTAGCAGCTACACAACAGCTGAGCTAAAACGACACATTACACATATAAGCATATCAAATAATTATAGTTGCTCATTACATACACATAGTTGCCATGGCAGAAGTCTGATAGAAAGTATTCAGTAACAAACGTGTCCGCATCATTCAACTTTCTACAACATGAGCTTGACTTAATGAATTATTGGGGCCACCAGGTGTGGTAAAAATTCAAAATACTATTGCTAAAGCATCCGCCACAAGGGTAGTATTTTTCTAGTATTGGTGACAATATAATATAAGCATATTTTGTTACTTTCACCATATTGAATAAGTTACATAAAAGTTAGAGGTTAGTTGAGTTTGAGATATTTGTGATACTGCTAAGGGGTCCCCTACCCTAACACGCCCCCCCCCCCCCAGTGGACCATAGAGGCTAAAGAGACAATCATTGACCTCAAACATGACCGCTACTTGACTATTAGCTGACCTTTTTCTTAGATGTTTCTGAAAGTGATAGTATTACTAACACAGTCCTTTTTTCAGAAACAGAAGGGGGTGAGTGAGGGTGGATACAGACTCCTTGGAACAAAATCGACAATCATCCGACTCTGACACATTCCATAGTTTTAACGTTTTCCCCGTGGGTAAGAAGTTATAACTAATTTTAATTTGAAAATAACGATTTTACACATCGATAGTACTTTAGTATATCAAATTTAGAATATGGAGGAGGTGAGGGTGAACCATGTATAGTCTTTGATTTCACTGATATGATCAATACGGTACAAGGGAAAAGGTACGTACTGACTTGTGTTGACAATCACAGTGGTTGGCCGGAATCAACAACAACCTCAAAAGAGGATGCAACATCAGTAATTAAATGACTTGTGAATGACCTAGTACCCCGACATGGTTTCCCCAAAAAGATTAGGTCAGACAACGGCAACCATTTAAAAAAATACTCAGTTAGCCTTGGTCGAAAAGGCTTTCGGACTAGGACACAGGTTTGTGGTACCATCCTCAGTCCCAAGGCAAGGTTGAAAGGATGGACCGGAACATCAAAAACTAATTGGCTAAAATCTGTGCACAGACCAAATTTAATTGGATTGACATGTTGCAATTAGCGTTAATGATCATTCGAAGGTCCGTGAATAAAACTGTTTTACCGCCCTTTGAGTTTTTCACCCTATGAGCTGCATACAGGTCAGCCATTCACAGGACCAGCAGCCCCCCATGGAAGGAGAAATCAGCGTAAAACCAAAATGGTATTTTACACAAAAAATTGCAGAATTTGTGTGCCAGTTCTTCTGTACAGATTCCCTTCCGCCCGCTGAGAGGGTCAAGATCAAGGTCATCAAACGCAAGTGGACGGAGCCCAGGTGGACTGGTCCCTTCAAGGTCGTGGAACGGACGTCCCACGCCCTTCGATTGGCTGGTAAAGGGGACACCTGGTACCACCTCTCCCTCTGCACTACTGCTGAAGAACCTGACAGATTACCAGCGGATGTCATTGCTGACATCGCCACAACATCTGCCCCTCTTGACCCCCTCGCCACATCATCTGCCCCTCAGCCCAGGAGACGAGAGAGATTTTCTACCTACATTACTCTTTTCAACTTCTATATTGTATATCCTTGTGTGAGACCAATCCAGTATGCTAAATGGTTCTTAGTTTTTCTTGCTTGTTTTCAGCATAACTATATGTGTCGTTACATTAAGTGAAAAGTTTGATGTTTATCCCCGTTTTGTTACCTAAATTACTCTGATATTGATAGACGAAAGGCAGGATGTTACACCCGACTAGTATTCTCTGACGGACTGATGCTTGGGCGTGTTCTACTGTCTTTGTGTCTCAGTTCATCCTTCCTGACGAGTGACTGACAAGTGTCTAAGAACATACAGCGGACTTTAAATAGACTGGGTCAAAGGGGATAGCAAGACTTATTTTTTTACCTGTGCAGTGTGATTAAGTACGGGGGACACAATTGCTATTACTGTGGTAATAACCTCTATATTTGTTACGACCCAACCCTGAACCACTGGTGTCGGATGCAGACAACATACTATGGTAAGTGGTGCCCATCGTCCCTTTTATGTTGTTTTGGGGGTTGACCTGACTGATACAGACTCTAAAGGAATTATTAAAATTAATGTCCTTGAGAGGGCGTTAACTACCTCTACACCCTCTGTAGCACCTAAAGTACCACCCACCTCGGTGGTGTTTCAAAGGCGCTCACATCTGTGCGTGCTAATGACATCACTACCGAAGGCCTGGTAACTTTGACCTCAGGAGCGGGTGCAGACAACCTGTGGCTCAGGAGGATGCCAAAACCTGGGTGACTGTGTTGCTTCTTCCGCTGGACGTCCCTTTTCCCACACTTACCCCGCCCCTTTTAAGTTGACTGACATGTGTACCCGTCTGTTTACATTGCCATCCGACTTCTTC
>NC_084732.1:39254001-39259001 GCF_033978785.1 Entelurus aequoreus | reverse complement strand
AATATTAGTTACAATTTCAACATAGCAGTGATTAAAAATCCCCCATTGACATTATCATTAGACATTTCTAATAAAAAATACAAAAAAAAAGAACAATAGTGTCACAGTGGCTTACACTTGCATCGCATCTCATAAGCTTGACAACACACTGTGTCCAATATTTTCACAAAGATAAAATAAGTCATATTTTTGGTTCATTTAATAGTTAAAACAAATTTACATTATTGCAATCAGTTGATAAAACCTTGTAATTTACAATTATAAAAGCTTTTTACAAAAATCTACTACTCTGCTTGCATGTCAGCAGACTGGGGTAGATCCTGCTGAAATCTATGTATTGAATGAATAGAGAATCCTTTTGAATCTTGGCAAAAATCTTAGCCACACGATTATCAAATGTAATAGGAAAATTAATTCATACTGACCAAACTGGCTTCATGGAAGATCGACAATCTTCAGACAATACAAGGAAATTGTTTAATGTTATTTACTATGCTAGAAGTCAAGGCAACTCTTGTTCATTTATTGTGGGAATGTCAGAGAATAAAAGAGTTATGGTTGAAAACAACAAAAGAAGCAATCACAGTTCTTAATATAAATATCCCAATGACACTGCAAACTTGTATTCTTGGGGATCTCCATCAATTTAGTAACGTCTCATCAAAGAGTAAAAATGCATTTCTTTCAATATGCATAATAACAAAAAGGGTAATATTAAAATGGATAGATGTTGATAGTCCAACTCATACTGACTGGTACACACAAGCTATGGAGATGATATCAGTAGAAAAAACTGCATTTAGTTTAGATAATAATGAGTCGTATATTGGAATATGGGATCCATTATTTAAATTATTTTTAACTATTAAATGAACCAAAATATGACTTATTATATCATTGTGGAAAATATTGGACACAATGTGTTGTCAAGCTTATGAGATGCGATGCAAGTGTAAGCCACTGTGACACTATCTTTTTTATTCATGTTTGTAATGATGATATCAATGAGGGATTTTTAATCACTGCTATGTTGAAATTGTTACTAATATTGATACTGTTGTTGATAATATTCATTTTTGTCTCACTACTTTTAGATTGTTCCGTGTCATGTTTGTGTGTCCTCAATTGCTCTGTTTATTGCTATTCTGAATGTTGCTGGGTCGGGGTTGGTTTTGAAATTGGATTGCATTATTATGGTATTGTTGTGTATTGTTTTCATTAAAAAAAAAACAAAAAAAAAACGTTTTTGAATCGAGAATCGTGTTGAATTGAAAAAAAAAAAATCGATTTTTAATCGAATCGTGACCCCGAGAATCGATTTTGAATCGAATCGTGGGACACCCAAAGATTCACAGCCCTAATATATATATATATATATATATATATATATATATATATATATATATATATATATATATATATATATATATATATATATATATATATATATGTGTACATAAAAAAATATATATACGTACATTCAACATACATATATACTAGGGGTGTGCATCTCTACCTTAAATGGCAATTCGATATAAATCTAGATACATGGGCTACGATACGATTCACCAACAGTACTTTTTAAAACATTACGATTAGATATGATTCGATGCAGATGGAAGCTTTGCATAGTGAAAAGAAAAGTCAATGTATCATGTCAAAACAATTTCATGTGTTTATTTTTTAAATAGACAAAACAGGCGGTGTGTTACGGCTCAGACCCCTGCCGTCTGTGCGCACCTCGGGACACACCCACGGGTGCGCACATCCAGGGACGCGCCGCGTGCGTCTCCACCCTGCAGCAGCCACCAGCTGCAATCACTCACCGGCTATCTGCACACCTGATCCTGATGAGGGCGTGCCGGATAAAGGCAGGGTGGACCCAAGGTTCGGCGCGGGAACTTAGTTTGCTCATGGTGTACCGTAAGCGTCAAGCTTTATGCTCTTGTCTTGTTTTCCTCTCCGTGGCTTACTTGTCACTTGTTTCTCCCGTGTCCCCCGCAGAATTCCCTCCGTCGCCTTGGTAGTGAGCTGTGCGCCTCACTTCTCTGGACCCCTCTGGATTCTGACTGCCTCCCCAATCCTTGACTTCCCCCGCATTGGTCTCGGACTTCTCTCTTCCCTGGACTTCCTCATCTCTCGTTCAACACTTTGGTAACACACATTCCAGTTAAATACTACACATAGTCTTACACCATACACACCCTTGGATCTATTTCACACTCCATTTTCCTTAGTTTATTATATCAGTATTGTTTGTTATTATTATATATATTAAATATATATATATATATATATATATATATATATATATATATATATATATATATATATATATATATATATATATATATATATAATAAAACATTGTTCATACTGCCCCCTGGTGTATATTTGCCGTCACCTCCCCTTAGTCCAACCATAACAGTAAGTTCCCGCCAATTGATTAGGGACCTGACGGCCCAGTGACTTTAGCCCCACCCCCAGTGACATTTTTTTTTTTCTCTCCTATTTTTGCCCCATTCACCATGGCCTTTTCTTTTCGCTTCAAACCGGAGGATTTGTCTTGTCCTGCCGAGCTGTCATGGAAAGGCATGTTCAGTAGTGATATGAGCAAGAAGGAATTTTCTCGTCGCCTGGACACCCTCCTCCCACCCTTAAAGACTGTTCCTCAGCCAGCAGGAGGCGTCTGGCATCCGCTTTCGGAGGGGTGGGAGATAGTACTGGTGGCTGTGCTGGTGTGATGGCGCAGCTGCAACCAGACAGGCTTCCCCCTGCCAGACTAATTCCACCTGTCTTCCGCTTTTCCCAGCCGCAGCCACCAGTCCCCTGGCTAGCCTCTGAGCTAGCACCAGCCGCCAGGCTAGCCGCCGAGCTAGAATCAGTCCCTCGGCTAGCTCCTGAGCTAACACCCGTCCCTCGGCTAGCCCCTGCGCTAGCACCCGTCCCTCGGCTAGCCCCTGAGCTAGCACCCGTTCTTCGGCTAGCACCCGTCCCTCGGCTACCCCCCGAGCTAGCACCCGTCCCTCGGCTAGCCCCTGAGCTAGCACCCGTTCTTCGGCTAGCACCCGTCCCTCGGCTAGCCCCTGAGCTAGCCCCCGTCCCTCGGCTATCCCCCGTCCCTCGGCTAGCCCCCGAGCTAGCACCCGTCCCTCGGCTAGCCCCCGAGCTAGCACCCGTTCTTCGGCTAGCCCCTGAGCTAGCACCCGTCCCTCGGCTAGCCCCCGAGCCAGCACCAGTCCCTCGGCTAGCCCCCGAGCCAGCACCAGTCCCTCGGCTAGCCCTTGAGCTAGCACCAGTCCCTCGGCTAGCCCCTAAGCTAGCACCAGCCCCTCGACTAGCCTCCGAGCTAGCACCAGTCCCCAGGATAGCCCCCGCATCTCCTCCAGCTCCCAGGCTGGCCCCGACCACTGCACTTCGGCCAGCAGCGCCGACCTCTGCACCTCGGCCGGCAGCGTCGACCTCTGCACCTCGGCCGGCAGCGCCGGCTTCAGAACCTCGGCCAGCTCCTCAGCTGCCCTCCTCGTCTCCGGCTATGATGACGTCTGCCGCTTCCACGCCGCCGAAGACGTCTGCCGCTTCCACGCCGCCGAAGACGTCTGCCGCTTCCACGCCGCCGATGACGTCTCATCCTCGTTTCCGGCGGGACGCACCATGGCGCCATTCCTGTCCGCCTTTCCGACGGCCAAGATGGTGGCCGTACCTTGGTCGCCCGCCTCGCCGGCCTCAGCGGCATTCTACTCGCCGCCGCCACCAGACTCGTCCCCGGTGGATTCGGGGACATTTGGGCCGGCGACCCACCACCAGTTCACCCCTCCGCCCACCCTTGACTGTTGTTCCTGTGTTTTTGTTTGTGGTTGACTTCCAGGACATCTGGAATCTGTCCATGGGGGGGGGGATACTGTTACGGCTCAGACCCCTGCCGTCTGTGCGCACCTCGGGACACACCCACGGGTGCGCACATCCAGGGACGCGCCGCGCGCGTCTCCAACCTGCAGCAGCCACCAGCTGCAATCACTCACCGGCTATCTGCACACCTGATCCTGATGAGGGCGTGCCGGATAAAGGCAGGGTGGACCCAAGGATCGGCGCGGGAACTTAGTTTTCTCATGGTGTACCTTAAGCGTCAAGCTTTATGCTCTTGTCTTGTTTTCCTCTCCGTGGCTTACTTGTCACTTGTTTCTCCCGTGTCCCCCGCAGAATTCCCTCTGTCACCTTAGTAGTGAGCTGTGCGCCTCACTTCTCTGGACCCCTCTGGATTCTGACTGCCTCCCCAATCCTTGACTTCCCCCGCATTGGACTCGGACTTCTCTCTTCCCTGGACTTCCTCATCTCTCGTTCAACACTTTGGTAACACACATTCCAGTTAAATACTACACATAGTCTTACACCATACACACCCTTGGATCTATTTCACACTCCATTTTCCTTAGTTTATTATATTAGTATTGTTTGTTATTATTATATATATTAAATATATATATATATATAATAAAACATTGTTCATACTGCCCCTTGGTGTATGTTTGCCGTCACTTCCCCTTAGTAAACCATTACACGGTGCCTGTATTAATTCTGAGCCAATAGTAGAAGTATCAACTTCAAGGCATTGTAATCCATAAACTTAAAGAAAAGAAGATGTAAACAAAATACTTTTGGAAAAGCTACCAGGTATTTACTGTAGTTTGCTAAGGTAGCAACACTTAAATACAGAGAAAACAAGAAAGCAAGCTGTGCATCAAGTAGGTGTTATAACACCACAGTAACACAAGTGCAAGACACAATTAAGTGCCACCACTTAAACCAAACAGCAGCTTCAGTGTCGAAGCTGAAATACTTTATTTACTATTTTGAATGCATTAAAAAACGCATCCGTCGTCTTGTCTCTCATAATGATTGTGAGCGATGGGCAACATTCCAAAAAAAGTGCCGTTTCCCTTTAAGTGGCGTTCACTTGAAACTGAATAACTCTTCTTAGCGTGCCTGACTTTGAGAGACTT
>NC_084732.1:39101501-39251501 GCF_033978785.1 Entelurus aequoreus | reverse complement strand
TCTGAAATGTAGCGTTCTCCTGGCAATCTCCAAACCCAGACTCCTCCATCAGATTGCCAGATGGAAAAGCGTGATTCATCACTCCAGAGAAGGCGTCTCCACTGCTCTAGAGTCCAGTGGCGACGTGCTTTACACCACTGCATCCCACGCTTTGCATTGGACTTGGTGATGTATGGCTTAGATGCAGCTGCCCACCCATGGAAACCCATTCCATGAAACTCTCTGCGTACTGTACGTGGGCTAATTGGAAGGTCACATGAAGTTTGGAGCTCTGTAGCAACTGACTGTGCAGAAAGTCTTTGCACTATGCGCTTCAGCATCCGCTGACCCCTCTCTGTCAGTTTACGTGGCTTACCACTTGGTGGCTGACTTGCTGTTGTTCCCAAACTCTTCACTTTTCTTATAATAAAGTTGACTTTGGAATATTTAGGAGCAAGGAAATTTCACGACTGGATTTGTTGCACAGGTGGCATCCTATGACAGTTCCACGCTGGAAATCACTGAGAGCGGCCCATTCTTTCACAAATGTTTGTTTAAACAGTCTCCATGCCTAAGTGCTTGATTTTATACATCAAGCCAAGTGATTAGGACACCTGATTCTCATCATTTGGATGGGTGGCCAAATACTTTTGGCAATATGGTGTACCTTCATATTGCGTTTCACGCACCCTCTTTTTTTAACCAGTAAAATAGCCTTTATTTTCCATTTTTCCTCCCAACGGTGTTTCTCCTTGTGCGCTCTGTAAGTGTGTGTGTGATGACACACTCAACATGCTCTTCCGCTCTCTACGTCACAGCCGCACGGCAGCATGCAGATGAAAAACAATATCCGTATTTTATAAAGGCAGTATAGTACCGCTTTGAATTCATTAGTACTGCAGTACTTTATTAGTACCGGAATACCGTACAACCTAAATACATATATATCTATATACACATATTATATACATATATATCTATGTACACAGATATATATATGTATATATATACTGTGTATATATATATATATATATATATATATATATACATATATATATATATATATATATATATATATATATATATATATATATATATATATATATATATATATATTTATATATATATATACATACATTATATAAACATACATATATATATATACACACATCATCGGCGGTCACTCGAATGAGTATGACGATCCTCCTTGTAGGGGTGTATCCCTTTATGTAGGATGCCTGTGCGTGACTTTGTTTTACGTGGGGAGACTGGTGCGCAGACAGTCACCACACGGTCCTTGACAGAATCAGGTCAGGGTCCAGTGGCCTGGAGTCCAAGACGACTGGGGACCCTTTTTTGCTGCAGCCTTCTTCCGCCAACGCAGCCGTTGTGGTAGTTCTTAAATCTACCGTCTACCGCCTGCTTCGCCGTTGAGGTCTTCACCGTATCCCTGGCTAGGGTGCAGTCAGGTACTAGGCCTTCGCCAAGGGCCACCTGGGGTAACAGTAGTAAAGGGGTTAACCTCCTAGTGCCCCAAGACCCCATAGAGGAGCCTCCCCTGCCGACACACAAAGACCAATAGTACTGGGTGGAAGAACCAGTGCCACCAAAAAACCAAGGTGTCAAAGTTCCAAATAAAGAGGCCATAGGAAGGCAGGTAAAAGGCTGAGTACAAAAAACAAAGTAAGAATGGAAATATACTTGCAGGGGGACTGCAGGAAGAAGGTTGGCGTGATCTGGATTCAAGGAGGGACATGAAGGAAAGAAGTGGCAAGGAACAGGTGTGTGCAATCACTATACAGTATATATACATAGGGCGTGGTGATTGCTGTCAGGTGTGCTCAGCCTTCCTTGGCTGCCATGACAACTGGGGAAAGAGAGAACAGAGCGGCCTGGAAAAGCGCACAGGGGAAACAGGAATGTGACAGTTTTATCTGTTTTAATAGCTAATCACTTATTGTTGTACTGTAAATATAGTAGCACTTTAAGATGTATTTCAATTAAAAGTGCATAACAAGTATAATGGGAGATCCCTAATTGGAGACGACAGATTAACGGAACTTGAAGAAGAATTAGATGGTATAGAATGGGATATTATAGGTCTCAGTGAAGTGAAGCGACAGGAGAACAATTAATTGAACTAAGCAGCGGGCATCAATTCTATCACATAGGAATGGGAAACAGAAGCCTAGCAGGTGTTGGTTTCATCATTAATAAGAAATGGACAAAGTATATAACAGAATTTAAAGGAATAAATGAAAGAATGGCCCAAATAACCATAAAACTGAACAGTAAATACAGCATTAAGGTCATTCAGGTGTATGCTCCAACATCAGCGCATGATGATGAAGAGGTTGACAAATTGTATGAGGAAGTGGAACAGGCTCTCAAATCATCAAAAACTCACTTTAACCTAGTAATAGGGGATTTCAATGCTAAAGTAGGAATCAAGCAAGATGGGGAGGAAGAAGTGATGGGAAACTTTGGATCAGGTCTCAGAAATGACAGAGGTGAAATGCTCATCGATTTTGCTTCCAGAAACAAACTCAAAATTATGAACACCTTCAAGAAGAAAATATCCAGAAGATGGACATGGAGAAGCCCGGGCGGTAAAACCAAGAATGAAATTGACTTTATCTTGACTAACAAGCCAAAGATAATTCAAGATGTTACCATATTCAACAAAGTAAACACTGGCAGTGACCACCGTATGGTTATGTGCAAAGTGAAGGTAGATACAAGATTAGAAAGAATGAAATTAATAGCAAAATACAGAAAGCCCGATATGATCAAATTGGAAGCCAGAAATCATGGATTTCAACTAGAACTACAAAACCGCTTTCAAGGACTGGAAGTAGAAGATACTTCCGACCTTGACGAATGGAATGACAAATTCATTGACATAGTACACGAGAGCTCTATAAAAACAGCAGGGAAAGAAAAGAAAAAGCAAGAGTCCAAACTCTCAGATAGCACAAAGTGGCTAATGGAGAAAAGGAGGAATATGAAGAGAGATGGAGTGGGATTCCAGAATGTTGAATATACAGAAACATGCAAGACAATACGAAAGAAACTCCGACAAGACATAAGAAAATACAACACCCTTAAAATTCAAGAGACAATAGAAAACAATAAAAGTTTGAAGAAAACAAGGCAGAAACTTGCAAGTGGAAAGCAGAAAATAACATCATTACTTGATAAAAAGGGGACAGAAATCACAGATCAAGACATGATTTTGATGAGGATTGAAGAATTTTATGAAGAACTCTATCAAAGCAGTCAGTCAGTAGACCTTCAATTATCCATAGACTCAGAAGAAATTCCAGACATCACATATTGGGAGGTGCAGCATGCAGTCAAAAACATGAAACGAGGGAAAGCACCAGGACCAGATAATATTTTAATTGACACAATTAAAGAGGGGGAGGATGTCATTGCTAAGGAGCTGGCGAAGCTATACACAGCTTGCTTACATCAGAGGAAAGTGCCAGAGAAGTGGAAAGAAGCTAACATGATCATCATTTTCAAGAAAGGGGACAAGAGGGACCTCAAGAACTACAGACCTATTAGCCTTCTTTCAAACATATACAAGTTGTTTACAAGAATTCTGACAAATCGAATGGAAAATACACTTAATAGCAACCAACCCAGAGAACAAGCAGGGTTTAGGAGTGGTTTTTCTACCATGGACCATATTCATACATTGAATCAGATCAAAGAAAAATGCCAAGAATACAACAAACCACTTTGTATGGCCTTCATAGACTATGAAAAAGCATTTGATTCGGTGGAGACACAGTCGGTTCTAAAAGCTCTGCAAGATCAAGGAATTCATCATAAGTACATTAACTTACTCAAGGACATCTACACAAACTGCACTACCACAGTTACGAAGCACAAACCAAGCGAGAAAATCCACATAAAGAAGGGTGTCCGACAAGGCGATACAATTTCGCCTAAACTGTTTACAGCTTGTTTGGAAGGCATATTTCGCTCTCTGGAGTGGGAGGATAAAGGAGTTGATATCAACGGAGACAAATTTAATCATCTGAGATTTGCAGATGACATTGTTGTCTTGGGAGAGCAAATCAGTGAAGTGGAAGATATGCTTAAAGACCTTGCAAATGCCAGCAAATGTTGTGGATTGAAAATGAATATGAAAAAAACAAAAGTTATGGCAAATTCCATGGTACCTCATGGACCTGTGACTGTTAATGGAAATGAAATTGATGAAGTTAATGAATATATCTATCTGGGGCAGAGATTTAGCCTGAAAGAAAAGAGTCAAGAACAGGAGATAGGGAAGAGAATCAGATTGGGCTGGTGCCAATATGGAAAACTGAGCAACATCATGAGAGGAGAAATACCGTTAAGCCTAAAAAGAAAGGTCTTTAATCAATGCGTGTTACCAACCATGACATATGGAGCTGAAACCTGGGCATTGTCAAATAAAATGGAAAAGAAAATAGCAGCAGCACAACACAACATGGAAAGAAATATGCTCGGAATCACATATAAAGACAGAAAAACAAATGAATGGGTGAGAAAACAAACGCAAGTCCAAGACATTATGAGAACTATCAAATTCAGTAAGTGGAAGTGGGCTGGACATATCAGTAGGAGAACAGATAATAGATGGACTTCCCTAATGACATCATGGAGACCCATGGATGGGAGCAGAAATAGAGGAAGACAAAGAGTGAGATGGCGAGATGAGATAGACAAATATTGGGGAACAGTGCAGTGGCAGGGAGCAGCTAGAGATCGTTCACTATGGCAGAAACATGCTGAGGCTTTCGTCCAGCAGTGGACTGACAATGGCTGATGATGATGAACAAGTATAATCTATTGAAGTTATGTATCATTTCTGGCGGGCTTTGTTTCTGTCCTACTCTGTTCAGCCGTACTTGAACACACCATAAAAACACCTAGTCTCTTGTCCTCAAAGTAAAAAATGGATCGTCCTAATTCCGTGCTAAGAGAACACAGCTTGTAGGTGCAATGTGCACAACTGAATAGTGTAGTTGCTCAGACAGTAATGTGTTTATAGAACTTTGGATTGGGGTATGTTGTTTTTAACGGGGGAAAACGTATGTCTCTTGCTTCTCATTTTACATTGAAGATAGTGAGTTGGCACCACTAAGTCCGCTGTGGCCAGTGAGTTTATAAAAGTGCAGTTATCAATCACAGTATTTAAATCATTTTAATTTAAAAGGATAATACTAATTGTCGGGAGCGTAGTCGCCGTCGTCAATATTCCTGTTTATCGTTACGTCCCTATAATATAGTCTTGTTTACCGGTAAAAAATCAAAACACCGTGTCTTAGTAGTTGGAGTTCTGATTGGATTCTTGCCGTGATTTACCCCCACCCCTCTCCTGCATGCTGCTGTGATTGTTAGATTCCCAGCTAGTCCCACCCACCTAAAGACAGAATTAAATATGATTGGTTTTCGTCTCTTTCAAATATTTTCGTCTCATTTTTATTCCTCGACTAAATTGTGAATTCATTTTGTCATTGTTTTCATCAACGTGGATTTGATTTGACTTGTTATTGTCCTTTTTTAGTCAGGGGGAAATAGGTTGTTGACGATAACTACGACGAAAAATGTTTGTCAACAAAATTAACACTGGTATATATATATATACACTATATTGCCAAAAATATTTGGCTACCTGCCTTGACTCAAATATGAACTTCAAGTGCCATCCCATTCCTAACCCATAGGGTTCAATATGATGTCTGTCCACCTTTTGCAGCTATTACAGCTTCAACTCTTCTGGGAAGGCTGTCCACAAGGTTGTGGAGTGTGTTTATAGGAATTTTCCACCATTCTTCCAAAAGCGCATTGGTGAGGTCACACACTGATGTTGGTCAAGAAGACAAACAAAATCATTAGTAAATACTAAAAACAATACTAAAACTAAAAGTACACAAATACGACATGTAGCAGGTAAAACATATATTGTTAAATATAAAACACAAATTGTAGGATTTTGTTACAAACTTCACTCATTTCACTTGCGTCTACTTGTCTGTATGTGCACAACAGGGGAGCTAGTTAACTTTATTACCTGTCCATCTGACTGCTTGTTATGTAATGGTTTAGCTAAGTTTGAAGCAGAGGTGGTTATACTTTATTCATGCCACCGTTGGTGAGGCTTAAAGCATGCCTCTAATTCATCCCAAACGTGTTCTATCAGGTTCAGGTCAGGACTCAGGTCAAGTTCATCCACACCGGACTCTGTTATCCATGTCTTTATGGACCTTGCTTTGTGAACTGGTGCACAGTCATGTTGGAGGAGGAAGGGGCCCGCTCCAAACTGTTCCCACAAGGTTGGGAGCATGGAATTGTCCAAAATGTTTTGGTATCCTGGAGCATTCAAAGTTCCTTTCACTGGAACTAAGGGGCCAAGCCCAACTCCTGAAAAACAACCCCACACCATAATTCCTCCTCCACCAAATTTCACACTCGGCACAACGCAGTCTGAAATGTAGCGTTCTCCTGGCAATCTCCAAACCCAGACTCCTCCATCAGATTTCCAGATGGAAAAGCGTGATTCATCACTCCAGAGAAGGCGTCTCCACTGCTCTAGAGTCCTGTGGCGATGTGCTTTACACCACTGCATCCCACGCTTTGCATTGGACTTGGTGATGTATGGTTTAGATGCAGCTGCCCGGCCATGGAAACCCATTCCATGAAACTCTCTGCGTACTGTACGTGGGCTAATTGGAAGGTCACATGACGTTTGGAGCTCTGTAGCAACTGATTGTGCAGAAAGTCTTTGCACTATGCGCTTCATCATCCGCTGACCCCTCTCTGTCAGTTTACGTGGCCTACCACTTCGTGGCTGACTTGCTGTTGTTCCCAAACTCTTCCATTTTCTTATAATAAAGCCGACAGTTGACTATAGAATATGTAGGAGCGAGGAAATTTCACGACTGGATTTGTTGCACAGGTGGCATCCTATGACAGTTCCACGCTGGGAATCACTGAGCTCCTGAGAGCGGCCCATTCTTTCACAAATTTTTGTAGAAACTGTCTCCATGCCTAAGTGCTTGATTTTATACACCTGTGCCCGGGCCAAGTGATTAGGACACCTGATTCTGATCATTTGGATGGGTGGCCAAATACTTTTGTCAATATAGTGTATATATATATATATAGATATAGATATACAGGTATACTATATATACGGGTGCCTTGAATGTCAATCAAGTGACGGAAGTGACATCATAGTGAAGTTCGATGATCGCAAATTTTTTTTTTTTTTTTTCTCTAATGCCTGGTGGCAACCGACTGACACTCTCCTCGATTGACTGGTAGCTTGCAATTGACCTACTGGGCACCCTTGATTTAGCCAAATATCACAGCAAAAAAATGCTTGTAACTTTAATATTCATTATGTAGAAATTATTGATTTAAAGATGACCTATTTTGCAAAACCAACTTTTCTCACCTATCAGCACCTGCTTTTGTGTATTTGGGATCTGCATAAGTCCCGGAAATTTGAAATCAATCATGGAGTCTTGGCTGAGATATTTATAAAAAAATACTTCCTCCAAAGGAGACATTTGGAATTTTCCCAATGTGTGACATTTTTCCTCAGTGTGACATCAGCGCATAGCTCCATATTTGTTCAAGATTTACCCAAAAAGCTTTGCGCTAGTCCGCCATCGTAGTCAAAAGTTTTTTCTTTTTCTCTAGCCTCTTGTTGTAGGGCAGACTGGCTCGTACATGCACCCTCCACTGTTGCCATTTTTAATACAAAGTAGTAACTTATATCTGTCAGTAGACTCCATATGGAAGCGCTAAAAACTACAACATGGCTGACGGGGAGAAGACGCAGTCGAAGTGGAGGCACGTAAATAAGGCCATCCACAAAACGGCGCATCATGAGGACACTGTCAGAAAGCGACTCGAAGATGGTGTGTAAAACATGCAACATTTTGATCAAAGAACCACCATAACATGTGAGGTAGACCACAAGAGAGTGTTTTAAATGTAGAAAACGAATCAAATATGAGCCCTCCCTTTGAGGACGGAGTGTATGAATTAAGGTATACATTTATACGCATATTGTGAATGTATCCCCCTATTAATCTCACTTCCCAAGAGAACGTTGTTCCATTGAGCAGTCTTGTTTTTCCTTTGGCTTTTTGTGACAGCTGGCACAAAAGTAGAAGAAGAACATCAAGAAGAAGAAGGTCAGAGGAAAGTGATGTTCAAAGAAGAAGAATACATAAATACATAATAAGAATACACGGCCAGTAAAAAGTTTAGAGACACCTTGTCTGTCTAAACTTTTGACACAATAAATCTACGTACAATGTTTGGACATTTGTTATCAAAGGTGCAGTGTTTTGGTACTTATACAGTGGTTCACTTCTTTTTACACTTATAGTGTGCACTTGCATGTGTCACTTAAGACTGGTGTTTTGTTCATTTTTGACCAGTGGTTAACCTCTTTTTACACTCCAAATACCAATTTTACACCTGCAGATAACATTAAAGACTGTGGTTTTGTCGCTTTCACAGTGGTTCACTTCTTTTCACACTTTAAATACCAATTATACACTCGCGTATGTCGTTTAGGATTGATGTTTTGGTCACTTTAGACCAGTGGTTGACTTCTTTTTAAACCTAAAATATCAAGTATATACTCACATGGTTTACTTCTTTTTAGGCTTAAAACACCCATTATACAATCGCACTTCATTAGGAATGTGGTTTTGTTGTTTTGATCATTGCTGACCAGTGAGTACCTTCTTTATACACTTAAAATACCAATTTTACACTAACATATATAATTTAAGACTGATGTTGTGTTGCTTTTACAGTGGTTCACTTCTTTTTACACTTAAAATGCTAAGTATACACTCCACTATGTCATTTAGGACTGTGGTTTTGATTTTTCATAATTTTTGACTAGTGGTTAACTTATTTTTATACTTGAAAACTTGCATAAGCTGTATGTGTTTTGTGATTTTTGACAAGGTCAGGAACAGTGCATAACTTACTTTTACACTTGAAAAGCACATAACAGTTTCCAAATTGATCTAAATCTGTCACGAACCTCACGTGAATCTCGAATCCCTTCTGTGTTGCCCTCTTTGGTTTTGTCTGCTTCCTCATTCAACATTTACGGTAACACTCAACAGCTAATCTACACACATAGTCACACACATACCTGTACACTCTTAGGTTTTGTCACACACCATTCTATAGTTTATTAGTATTGTTAATTTTATTATATATATATATATATATACACTACCGTTCAAAAGTTTGGGGTCACCCAAACAATTTTGTGGAATAGCCTTCATTTCTAAGAACAAGAATAGACTGTCGAGTTTCAGATGAAAGTTCTCTTTTTCTGGCCATTTTGAGCGTTTAATTGACCCCACAAATGTGATGCTCCAGAAACTCAATCTGCTCAAAGGAAGGTCAGTTCGAGCTAACGAGCCAAACTGTTTTCAGATGTGTGAACATGATTGCACAAGGGTTTTCTAATAATCAATTAGCCTTCTGAGCCAATGAGCAAACACATTGTACCATTAGAACACTGGAGTGATAGTTGCTGGAAATGGGCCTCTATACACCTATGTAGATATTGCACCAAAAACCAGATATTTGCAGCTAGAATAGTCATTTACCACATTAGCAATGTATAGAGTGTATTTCTTTAAAGTTAAGACTAGTTTAAAGTTATCTTCATTGAAAAGTACAGTGCTTTTCCTTCAAAAATAAGGAAATTTCAACGTGACCCCAAACTTTTGAACGGTAGTGTATATATACGTATATATATATATATATTTTTTGACTATATATTTAATAAATCATTGTACATACTGCCCCTGGTGTCTGAGCCGTCACCTCCCTTCTGCAAACCATAACAGTAAATTCCCGCCAAAATTATTAAGGACCTGACGGCACAGTTCCTTAGCCCCGCCCCCAGTGACTTTAGTTACGCCCCCTGTGAATTTTTTTTTCTTTTCTTTTTCCTCTTTTTGCCCCATTCATCATGTCTTTTTCTTTTTTTCGCTCCACACGGGAACATTTGTCTTGTCCTGCCGAACTGTCATGGAAAGGCATGTTTAGTAGCAATATGGGCAAGGAAGAATTTTCTCGCCGCCTGGACACCCTCTTTCCACCCTCAGTGTCTGTTCCTCAGTCTACTGGAAGCGTCTGGAATCCGCCTTTGGAGGGGGGGATGGTACCAACGGCCGTGCTGGTGAGGTAGCACAGCTGCGGCCAGCAAGACCGCTGCCACCGATCTTTCAGTTTGCCTGGCCGCACCCACCAACCACGCTACCAGCACCATCAGTCCCCAGGCTAGCCTCCGAGCTAGCACCAGTCCCCAGGCTAGCCCCCAAGCTAGCACCAGTCCCCAGGCTATCCCCCGAGCTAGCACCAGTCCCCGAGCTAGCACCAGTCCCCAGGCTATCCCCCGAGCTAGCACCAGTCCTCAGGCTAGCCCCCAAGCTAGCACCAGTCCCTGAGCTAGCCTCCGAGCTAGCACCAGTCCCCGAGCTAGCCTCCGAGCTAGCACCAGTCCCCGAGCTAGCACCAGTTTCCAGGCTGACCCCTGCGTCTCCACCAGCTTCCAGGCTTGCCCCGACATCTGCCCCTCGGCCAGCAGCGCCGACCTCAGCACCTCAACCAGCAGCGCGGGCTTCAGCACCTCGGCCAGATCCTCAGCCGTCGTCGTCGTTTGTTGTCCATATGTCTAAATATGGATGCTGGTTAACTTATTTTTACACTTTATGATGTGCATAATATACGCATTATGCTTTTTGACAATTCAGTCTTACTATTTGTTTTTTGTTTTTATGTCTCAATATGAAGTGATGAATTTCATACTCGTCTTATTCATATGAATATGAATAAGACTTCATATTAGACTTACTCATATTCATATGAATAAGACTATTCATATTAGAATGAAATGTTGAAATGTGACATAAAACATAATAATAAATGTTTGACAATGTTTTATTGTGTGTGACAACTAGAAAAAGAAGCTTACAATATGATGATATTCAACTTAGCGTGCCGGGGCATCACATGGACAGGAGAGCAACCAGATCGCCAAGGTGGAGGAGCTGAAGTTTTGGTTGCCTGTAGCAACTTGGGAGTCAGTAGCTCTAAAAATCCAGGTGTTTGGTACCTGAGCCACAGCTTGAAGTCACCATGGAGGCTCCTTCCAGCTCCACCCTGCTCACACGACTCACCGTCTCAGACAAGTCAGGAGGCAAATGTAGTCGCTACACAAATAAGGAAGAGAGAGAGCAGAGAAGGGTGGGCGGATTATTAGATCAAGTGGCAAATAAACCCCACTTCCACAGTGGATCTACGTACAGTAGATGGTCGCCTTCAGAGATGTTTATTCACAGAGTCATGTTGCCTTGAAATTGCATTAGATGCTTCAGCACTCTGCACAGGACTGCTAGTGTGTTGCTAAATGCTTCAGAGAGCTTTAGCGCTGATATGTCTCAGGGAAGCTGTGTGCGCGTGTGTGTGTGTGTGTGTGTGTGTGTGTGTGTGTGTGTGTGTGTGTGTGTGTGTGTGTGTGTGTGTGTGTGTGTGGGAATGGAGTTGTTCTGAAGTGTTGAGTATGCTACATGACCAAAAAGATACTTTATGGGACAGTTTGCACAAGAAAACTAACTTTTTGGGCAGTTTATTTTGCCAACAGGGAGCATGGAATTGCAAACATTTAAATGCAGCAATAAGCATTAAACTACATTGATTCAAATGTAATCATTTTCTTTAAGGATGTTTTGAACACCTGTTTCCATGCCAGTGTTGTAGTGAAAAGACAAAGAGTTTCCATAGCTGTTGACAAATTGTCCTCTTCTATGCAAAAGTGCCTTTTTAATGATCTTATACCAGTAATGTGAATCTCTCGGGAACCACCCCAGGCTAAATTGAATTGAATTTAATTCTGAGGGCCCTTCCCAAAATGTTTTCAAACTTTATACTTTTTTAAATCAAACTTGAAGTGGTAGAAAATGGATGGATGGAAGGATATTTTGTATCGAAACAAATTAATGGGAAACAGTTCAATAATTAATGTTTTTAGTGCAAAATAACAAATCTAACAGTTACTGTTGCTCCTGGCAGAACTTACACTGTGCGCCACTGGTGAAAATAAGACTATTGGGAAAAAATTACCGATATATTCTTGTCATTGACGGAACAAGAAGTGGCTAACAATACATTTGCGGTAAAAAAATGTATATAAAGTGCCAATTCCATTAAAAAATTGTCATTTTACATGTGCTGCTTCACGCAAAATGTTCTACGGGACTGTCTCTTGATTAAATATTTAGATGTGATTAATCACATTTTGTTTATAGTTAATTCATAATTAATCACAATTAATATTTTTAAAAAAAACTTTAATAAGTGTACTTCAGATGGATAATTTTCACATTTTTAATACTATCAACATGGGACTGGCCAAATTGTATGCTTTAGGCATATGATTTTTTTTCAACAGCTCAACCCAAAATAGACACAAACACATTTTAATCCCTGAAGTTGAATGTCTTAGTTTGGCAATACTTTAGTTCCTTAATTTATCTACTATATTCGCATAACGCAATAACAACCTATGATGACATGTCTGGTGGTCGTAAACGGTGCCTATGGACATCAACTGTCAGGCTTGTTTGGTGTCTTATTCTTTTTATAATAATAGATTTTATTTGTCACTCTGTGGTTTTAAGGTAACATTCGTATTTTGTCACATTTTCACACTCACTACGCGTCCATGCACTAAATTAGTCTAATTTCTCAAACAGTTCGTTTTTTTGCCTATTTCCTTTTAGCACGGATACATGTAATGCTTTTCCGGTTAACCTATGCTGTCCCACCAAACATCTGCGGCTCCTACAACAGCCTAGCTCTTTTGTACCTGATGTCAGCTGTAATATTGGCACAGATTACAAATATCACGTGTCTAATGGCTATGCTGACGTTTAATAGCAGACAGAATCAACAAATTATATTAGTTTGCTTGGTTTGCCTTAGAAGACGTTTTGCTTCTCATCCGAGTAGGCTTCATCAGTTAATGCTCATAGAAATAGATTGGTCATATTTAGTCTTAGACTGGTCAGATCTAGTCACCTCCCTGTTCACCTGTATTCCAACCTAGGTTGCAGTAGAGACAGTGAGGCAACGTTTACCTGGTGATCACACCTTACAGGATGGATCCACATTAAACCCAGAACAGATTTGCCTTTTGCTGGAACTTTGCCTTAACACTACATACTTTCAATTCATGGGAATGCTTTACCGACACAAACATGATGGTGCCATGGTATCACCTGTATCCCCAATAGTGGCAAACCTTTACATGGAGGACATGGGAAATATTTTAAGGGAACAGCACCAAGTCATTGGTAGAGATATGTGGATGACACATGGGTGAAAATCAGAAACCAAGAAGTGCGAGCCTTCACCGAGCACATTACCTCACTGGACAAAAACATCTAGTTCACGCGTGATGATGTCAAAGACAGTAAGATGCCTTTTTCTTCGACTGTGATGTCCACATTGTAGAAAACAGGGGCCTCCATGTCGAGGTTTACCGAAAACCCACACATACTGAACAATACCTACTTTTTGACCCACAACATCCACTGGAACACAAACTGGGCGTTATCAGAACCCTACAACACAGAGCTGATAATGTTCCTATCAGTCCATAAGCCAAAGAGAAATAGCATAGACATTTGAGGGAAGCCCTCAAAACCTTTGGTTACCCCAGCTGGTCGTTTGTGAAAAGTGCATCTAGTTCCAGAAATAACAACAACAGAGTGGATGAGGAAGAAAAAGGTGACAGACGCAAAAATATTGTCATTTAATGTGTATCAGGTCTATCTGACAAAATCAGAAGAATTTCTAACCAACACAACATCCCATTACACTTCAAACCAGGCAACACCCTGAGACAGAGACTGGTGCATCCTAAAGACTGGACACCCCACACCCAAAAAAACAATCTGGCGTATGCTTTCCAGTGTAATGATGAATGATTCATATATTGGGGAAACAAAACAACCACTAAACCAACGCATGGCACAGCATAGACCAGGCAAACTTTTCAGGCCAAGACTTAGCTGTCTCCCTGCACCAAAGAGAAACAGCACTCCTTTGAGAACAAAAAGGTACAGATACTGGACAGGAAGGACGGATGGTACGAAAGAAGAGTGAGGGAAGCCATCTATGTCAAGGTTAAAAAAACATCCCTGAACAGAGGAGGTGGTCTGCGAAAGCACCTGCTTCTCACATACAACACTGTCCTTTCAACCATTCTTAAAAGACTCTACAATTTAGCCTCCAACAAATAACATTTTTCGAACATGAGTTAGAAACATTCTGTGACCAGAAGGTTTTTTTGTGCCATTTGTTTACAACTGATTGGAATACTAACGTGGGTGATTCTGACTATTTTGGACTGGTAGTAGTCGATCCACAGCGATCGTTCTGTCACACAATACCTCGATGCTAACAAGGAGAAATTACACTTCAACAACTGTTGTTGGCTTTGACAGTAGGATTGTTTGTTTTGCATCAAAGCAGTTGTTTTTTTTCACTACGATGGGGCGAAACCATCCTTGCCCAGGCACACCCTCCTGGTTTTTGGAGTATAAATATTTGGGGATTTGGCACCAGCCGCTAGAGTAGATCTGACTAGTCTAAGACTATGAGCATGAACTGATGAAGCTTAACTGATTAAGCCTACTCGGATGAGAGGCGAAACGTCTTCTAAGACAAACCTAACAGTCCAGTTGCGATTGATTGAATGCCCTGAGATTACAATGACCTGGATGAATAAGAACATTCATAGACATTCTAGATTGCGCTACGAACATGATGCTACTACCAAGAATGTATTGGTGCGGATGCAGGTCCGAAGCAAAGAAATGCCGGCGGGAGAGAGTTGCTTCGAAGGAATTTTTGGCCAGAAAATTATGGAAATAAAGCTTTCGAATGTCTTGGAGTTCATTCATAAGACTCTGTGGATTGATGGAAGGAGTTTTACACCCGAAGGAAAGACCGATCGTTGATCGAAGTCCTCAAAGGCTTATTTTGAAAATGTAATTTTGTTTGTATATGATATGCAATCTGTTGTTGTATTCCCTATTTTAAGTGTACATAAATGAAGGTATGTGATGCTGAGTTCGACTTTGATGTGATCTGGACTGTACATGGGTGCTTAATTTGAAAATTTATTTTTGTCTGTGGATTGTATGCAACCTGTTGTGTTCCCTGGTTTTTGGTGTACATGGGGGAAGGTGTGTGTTGCTGAGCCCGATCTGGACGTAATCTGAACTGGACCTGGTTTTAAGAACCCTTTTGAACAATCTGATTTCATTGACAACCCGGTCTGGTGAAGTTAAGGTCCTTTGTTTGTTTTGTTTGAAAGTAAAGCAATATAAAAACAATTACATAAAAAATAGTAATTAATGAAAATGTTAGTGGACCAGCACCACACACAATCATGTGTGCTCTAAAGACTGTATCCCTTGCAGACTGTATTATTCTATATTGTAGGAACCAGAAGTTTTTTTTAATAACAGAAAGAGACAGCCCCTTTTGTGTAAATGAGTGTGGATGAGTGTGAATGGGGGAGGGAGGGTTTTCTTGGGTTGATGCACTAATGGTAAGTGTATCTTGTGTCTTTTTTATGTTGTTTAAAATAAAAAAATAAAAAATAATACTTTTTTTTTTTAAAAGACCAGTTCCAGATGAAGGTTGCTATTGTTCAGGAATGTCCTGCCAGTTGTGTGGAACACAGAGTTATTGCCAATCAGTTTGAAGTGCACAAATGTAGCATTAAGAGGTCTGTGTATGCTTTATTGTTCGCCTTTAATATACCTGCTTCATTATCTTTCATCTCATTCGTATTTCGTTCGGGAGTCCGAATTAAGCCGGCATTCTACATTTCCTTAGCTACGTTCTTAAATAAATCTCAGTTTTTGAGATTCACTTCAAAATGTTCAATCCTTT
The DNA here is from genome assembly GCF_033978785.1 of Entelurus aequoreus. Taxonomy (NCBI): domain Eukaryota; kingdom Metazoa; phylum Chordata; class Actinopteri; order Syngnathiformes; family Syngnathidae; genus Entelurus; species Entelurus aequoreus. Next base: position 39,235,499 of record NC_084732.1, on the reverse strand, counting down.
TAATGTGTGAAGCAAATAAACAGTCTCCTCTACAAACACTCTTTGTGTCGCTCTCACCAGTTCCATGTCCTGAAATGGCTGTCAAAGTGTCCCAACCTTATCGGATTATATCACCAGCCACCTTCTGTCCAGGTGAGATGCATGATTTATGATCTACAATAAACCTACAGGGAGCAGGGAAGCGAGAAAGCAGCAGACCACTCGATGTAAACATAGGGACACATGAAAGTGATCACGTCGCTGGTATAAATAGTTTGTCTGTGTTAGCGCTTATAATAACAATATCATTAATACTTGGGTAATATTCAAGTCACGAAATGTAAATGGAGTATTGTTGGCACTTTTTGAATGGTTATTTATCAGATTTTATGGGCGAAATAGTAGAGCTCCCACTGGCTCCGCTGTAAGCAGACTTTTACTTACGTTTATTTAATATTTAGAATGCATACAAAAAAAATAAACATCTGTCCTCAAGTCTTTCATAATGATTGTGAATGATAGGCAAAATTCCCAAAAAAGTGCAGTTCCCTTTTAAGGTTTTTCCATGGGTTGTAAGATGCTTCGTAAGAGCCGAAATATTTGAGAACTCAGACTAATTTAGTGCATGGACTGTCTCTGAACTGGTTTTCATGCAGTGTCTTTGGGTGATGGAACAGACAAATCAATCAATCAATCAATCAATGTTTATCTCTGTTGTTTTACAGTTCTCTTATGTATTTTAAAATGTATGTCTTAATGTATTTATTTTGAAACTGCTCTGTGACATGTGCTGTTGACCTTTTATTTAGGTCACCCTTGTGAAAGAGATCTTGATCTCAATGGGTTTTCTTATCTGGTTAAATAAAGGTTCTAAAAAAATGTTGTGTTTAAGTCGACTTGTTGGTGGCATGTTTTGCAGATTATCGTTGTTTGGTCAGTGTCTGACTTTTAACAGTTTTTTAGGATCGCTGAAATACTACAATGAAAAGTATTACACTTATAGCAAAATCTTACACTTAAGAAACCAAACATCAGCCCAGATTTGCACAACTATAAGCATATTGTCAGCCTCACACTTTTTGCTAAATATTAGACTGTCAAAAACAACAACAACGATCAATCCAAACCAAAGACAAACAAAGGAGTTCCTCTTCCCTATTTTTGGCTCTATGAGTTTTGTTGGTTTAGCTTCCATTGAAAAATAGGTATTTCTGAACATGATTTGAAGTGCTTAGATTTCAGTTTTTGCAATGAATTAGTGAATGGTTTTCAAACGTGGTTTGGATGTTGTTTTGAATAAGACTACTACTACTAATATACTACCCAGTACTGACCTAGGATTCATTTACCAGTTATGTTAACAATTACCTTAATGAGGCCAGTGGGTGCGCCACCACGCACGCCGCCAACGCTGGTTATACAGTATGTATATATGTATATATATATATATATATATATATATATATATATATATATATATATACTATAGTTGAGGTTTCTGTGGTTCATAGGTTATACAGTGCTTAATACCGCGGTAGAGCGGAATATACATTAGGTCAGGAAAAATTACAGAGGGGATCCCCTGAAGAGCAGGGAAACCTGTGACACAGGCTTGTAGGGATGAAACAGCCTCTGTATTTTTTCCTGACCAACGTATATATGTATACACTATATATACTAATCAACTTGTTTATCCTTTATCTTTTGTCCAAATAAGAATCAATAAAGAATCTAATCATTAAGCTGAATTGAAAATCGAAATTGTAAAAATCTTATCAATTCCCATCCGTGTTACTTAATTTTGAGTGGCTTTTGCAGGTTAGTTTTTTGTATGGAGTTATCATGAATTATTAGGTTGTTTTATAAATGTACCGTAAGAAGGCAAGAAAAAACATGCATGGAAAAAGCACATGAGCTGACAGATACGACTGTTGGGAGTCACTGGATTGGAGCTTTTTAGCTGAGTAACTTGTTTCACAGCAAAGCTTATCTGCCGAGCAGCCCTGTGCCAACTCAGAGCACAAAGACGCAAAGAGGTTAATGAGGGCCACTCGTAAAGCCCTCTAAGACTAACACGCTAACTGCTATAAAGCCTAAGCGGGGCTACACTGCACTCTTCAGAAAAGCCGCCCGATGGCCCTCTTGTGAACAAAGTGTTGAAGAGGCTCTGAGAGTGAAGTGTCAACGCTGTTGGCCAGCCTGAGCATCTACAGAGGAATCAGAATGAAGGCATCCTGGGTACAAGAGGCGGTAAACCCTGTAATTTGCCCCTGAAAGAATCTGCCATGACATCTGAAACCTTCTGGTCAAAGCCTGCATCCCACATGCCCCCTATGACTACCCCCCCTCAGCCTATCCTTGTAAAGCTCCTCTGCCCACTGTGTCCTTACCCCCTCCAGACATACAGCTTTAGGAGACTCCCACAGATACTTATCTCTTTCCTAATGAGTAGGTGTTTGGGTACAGGCTTTAACAGCATCATTATTAAGATATAATTCAGGACTACGCAATGCTCTTCATGCCTCCAGGGTAGACCTTTTCCTTCCTTCTTTTGCTCTGTGCTGTTTTTACAGGGATCTAAAGACTTAAAACTACAAAACGTAGTCACACGTTGCTGATGTTCAGGGCTGTTATGGAGTTTTTTCCTATTTCTGCTGCTACTGTGACCAACAGATCATGGAGGCGTCAAACTCAAGAGGTCTGCTTTCTGTGAACTCAAGTCCTTTGTGGGTTGAAACAAGAGCAGCCGTCTTTATGCGACCCAGCCGATTATGTTGGACAGGTGACTACTGAGAGACTGGGAAGGAGCTATAATTTAATGTAGGGTGGTGTAGGTAGGGTTACACAGGACTAAGAATGGTGGTGGTATGGTTTGGAATAATAAACCATGTGGCTTCTGTTTTGTACGTTAGGTTTAATTGCCACATCTGCTAAGAAAATGGTGTGACATAACACTAGTGCAACAATTAAGATAAAAATACCTGCTAGTGTGCTTAAAGCTAATAAAAGTGGCAACTCTCATTGACAAATCCATGGAGCAGCAGCTCGACCCAACTGCAAGTCAAGTCAATTTTATTTACTATATTGACCAAATCTAGGACTGGGCCAATATTCGGTAGGTCAATTAACCGACGATAAATGAAAATGATAGTCGGTCGGTAAGTTTTCCAGTGTCGATAAATCACCATGTGCATGTTTCAAGAGCATTCACGCTTCCGTCGCTTTTAGCGGCTATGCGCGTTTGTACCATAGCGGAAAGCAAAGAAGGGGGGTGAATCATTTTGTCTTTATTAAGTGTCTTTGACTCTTGGCGAGGCGAGGCGGGGCCACTCGCAGGCTAGCATCAGGCAGTGCAACTAGTTAGCATGTAGCAGCGAACAAGAACAAAATTAACACAAAACCAAATGCCACCGCACCAATGTGGGAACATTTCAGTTAAGATGAGCCTATAAAGACCGAGACGCCTGTTTACCGAATGAACGCGACTACAACAACGCCCACTTGAAATACAAATACTCGACAGTCCAAACTCACTTTGCACACTTTGCTTTGAGTGAAGAAGCCAGGTGACAGATAAGTCAGTATAAGCAAAACAGCGCAAAATAGTGTGCGCTCACAGACATACATCGCCAAAGACATTCTGCCATTTAATGCTGTTATAAAACTAGCATTTTTTAAAAGTGCTTTCATGTTGGTGTTCCTTGCTCGGAATCTGCCAAACTTCATTTTGTTTTGCATATGGCCTGTTTATCCCCTAGAGGGGGGGGGGGGGGGGGGGGGGGGTTACCCACATATGCGGTCCTCTCCAAGGTTTCTCATAGTCATTCACATTGACGTCCCACTGGGGTGAGTTTTCCTTGCCCGTATGTGGGCTCTGTACCGAGGATGTCGTTGTGGCTTGCACAGCCCTTTGAGACACTTGGGATTTAGGGCTATATAAATAAACATTGATTGATTGATTGATTGAATACATCTGTTTAAACTGTAGTGTTTCTAATGTTACTTTTCGCTTTTGTTTAAGAAGGTCCTAACTTGATTGTCAGTTAAGTAATGTACAACTCTACCTCTGCCTACATGTTCAATATTGAAGTGCAACTTTGTTTGTCAAAAATTGTATTTAGCTATTTTATTTATTGTTATGATTGCGTATATTTGAGCCCCCCATCCCCTCAAGATATTTGATTAATTAATTAACATTTAATACATTTTATTATGTATGTTCAAAATTTTGCTAACAGACAAAGTATATTGTATTGTTATTAAGGCTGTCAAACGATTAAAATATTTAATCGCGATTAATCGCATTTTGTTCATAGTTAACTCAAAATGAATTGCGATAATCACAGATAGGTATCATTTTTCGTCATTAACAAGTGTAGCTACGACAGATAATTTTAACCCATCCATCCATCCATTTTCTACCGCTAATTCCCTTCGGGGTCGCAGGGGTGCTGGAGCCTATCTCAGCTACAATCAGGCGGAAGGCGGGGTACACCCTGGACAAGTCGCCACCTCATCGCAGGGCCAACACAGATAGACACCTTCTCTATTAATTATTAGAATCAGAATCAGCTTTATTGTCATTACGCAGGGTAACGATATGGAGGCCATTCCATACAGTGCGATAAAACAAATGTACACTCTATACAGTGGGTGAAATGAATATGTACATCAATGTGATATTGAGCTTTCTAATCATTCTGTAACTGAGGACTCGACCAGAACATGTTATAAAATAATTTACACAATATTTCAGCAGGCCAGAACCCCAACCCCCCACCCACCCATATTTCTAAACTGTTGTACTAGCCTTACTTTAGGCCTAAATATCACAGAATACCATTAGAAAACATCTCTGACAAAGCATGATCGTAATGTAAGACATTTTTATTTTGTTAATGTCAGATTTTTGCCTACATTGCCAAAATACCTGAGGTGGTGGGGCGTGATTCGAGGCGTGGTCGATATGACATCATCGCATGATTTGTTATGGTGCATATATTCTTTAAAAAGGCAGAAACAACATTTAAAACAATTATCCATCCATCCATCTATTTTCTACCTAAATATAGTACTAACATATATATGTTTTCTTACATAATATCGTTTTGTTCTATTTTCAAATTGTTGCTGCTTATTCTACAATGCCCTTTGTTGAGAATTATTTTATTTTATTTTATTTTTTTTTGAGATTTCTCCAATCCTTTTAGTAACTCTTTAATAAAAAGGACTAGCAACACATAGACTGTACTCATGTTTAGAGACTATTTCCTTCTGTCGTTCCATGTACGCAACGAAAAGCAAGCTGCAGAGTGCCTGACGTCACACTTGCTTTGCGTTGCTGGGAGCCTTTCTCTCATCAAAAGCCGCCAGTGTCATCTTAAATTGTGAAGATTGCTATCCGCGGGTATATCACGAATATATTAAAGTACGTCTACAGCGCGGGCACGCTGCCTCCGCTCCAGACAACCCTGTGCGTATGGCTTACGTCATCACAACATCGATTTTGGGAGCGCTGTTCCGGTGATTAGAATACGTATTTTTCCGGCCAAATTTTTGGTGCATTTTGAGTCAATAGTGAGCAAGTAATAAACTATGTAAAGCCATTCATAATGTAACTACCTGCTGGTGTTAATGTGTATGTTAGTGTGTTATGATGGTAATTTTCCCATGGTCACTGAACACACCGTGTCCGGTGTTGGTGGAGAATGAAGAAGTGTTGTGTGTCTAGACAGTGAACTGATGTCAAAGCGAGTAAGAGTGAGTGACAACAGAGATTGAAGGTAGATCAGCCAGTAGCTGCCGAAAATATTAGGAAAAATATATGCAGTATTACATCGGTGCCCTCCAATCCCGCAGAGTTACCCACAAGGTATCAACAGGCATGCAATTAAACCTGGGACATGATGGCACGCCTCGCCGTTCTCTTGGCACTACCGCTCATTTCTCAAAACTCAGAAATACTCCCGCGCGGTTCAACCAAGTTACAACAAATGCCACAACGAGTGGCACGGCAACGCTGCGTTGGTGTGCACATCTAAACGAATTACTGAGTTGCGGAGACACAATAAGCATTACCAACACTTTCCTCCTTTTCTCAACCGCCGCCAACAATATGTCTTGTAAAAAAGTTTTTTTTATAGTCTAATACACAACACAATTTATCTACATCAGTGGTTCTCAAACTTTTTTCAGTGATGTACCCCCTGTGAACATTTTTTTAATTCAAGTACCCCCTAATCAGAGCAAAGCATTTTTGGTTGAAAAAAAGAGATAAAGAAGTAAAATACAGCACTATGTCATCAGTTTCTGATTTATTAAATTGTATAACTTTGTTGTGGTCTTTCTTGAACTATTTGGAAAAAAAGATATAAAAATAACTAAAAACTTGTTGAAAAATAAACAAGTGATTCAATTATAAATAAAGATTTCTACACATAGAAGTAATCATCAACTTAAAGTGCCCTCTTTGGGGATTGTAATAGAGATCCATCTGGATTCATGAACTTAATTCTAAACATTTCTTCACAAAAAAAGAAATCTTTAACATCAATATTTATGGAACATGTCCACAAAAAATCTAGCTGTCAACACTGAATATTGCATTGTTGCATTTCTTTTCACAGTTCTTTTCGACAGACATTTAAAAAAAATCTCACGTACCCCTTGGCATACCTTCAAGTACCCCCAGGGGTACGCGTACCCCCATTTGAGAACCACTGATCTACATCACTCTTCACATGCAGATGGTCTTGAAACATACTCGTCATACATCAAATAAAACCAACCACTTTGGCGACAGAGGAAAGGAAAAACAGATCCTATAAAACCTATAAAATGGGACCCCAAAACTGCTTGTGGAAAAGTCCCACTGAAAAATAGCATGTTCTACGGATGATAAATTAGTGAAATCTTTCATCTCACACTGAGATCCCCGCTCTTCCTCTGCAAACTCACATATTGGCCTTGAGGGGGCCTCCAGACGCTACTGCTTCCAACCTCTGCCAAACCTCACCTGCGTAACCTTTCGTGTCGTTAGCTCAGTCAAGTGTAATTGAAACAGAAAAACAATGCATTGATCAAGCCTGGACTCAGTCCTGCTTAGTGCACTGCAGCGGAAACCCGAGAGCGAGCGGGGATGGAGGAAAATCAATCACATATACATCATCCTCAGAGGGTGTAGGGAGTAAAAAAAATATATCACACATCACATCATTGTCTGGCTGTCACACACTCACGGTCCTGGCTTGGCTGCGTGTGTTTGTCTCTGGGCTCTGTGGGCCCACTGAGCATGTACAGAGCGAAGGTCAAAGCAATCCAGAAGTGCGGCCCAGCTCCTCTAACCTCCGATTTCAGGGGCACATGAGAACAATCAATGGTAACATCAAAGTTGGGAGGGAGGAGCAGGCAAAACCAATCGATCGGCTTGGCACATTCAGGGAAAGCCGAGCTAGTTACTGCCCGTCACCAATACTGCAAGCTTACACAGATGTAATGAGCAGGTTTCGCTAAAGGTGAGAGGCCAGGCCTGTACGGACACCAAATTAACGGAGGTCAGTAGAGGGCTTAAGACTCGCAGTCTGGGAATATGCTTCCCAACGACCTGCACGCTCCATGGTGTAAACAAGGACATCCGGAAAACCCCCAGAGGCATCGTGGGGTGTATGGGTGAGAAAAGTCTTTCCCGGCTGCCTGGCAACCTTGGCGGGGGTGGAGAAACTGAGGTTAGGCGGGGGATGCTGGATATGAGCGGACGGCTCGAAATTAGACCATTGGATGCAGAGCACAGTAAATGTGAATGTGGATGTGAGCCACTTTATTAGTGCGACTGTATGTTAGAAAATGTGATGTTGGAGCTCCCTCCCTGCAGTTCAGCTCCGCGCAGCCAGGAGGGCTGGTGGGGGCGGGGGGCATGCTGGCAACAGGCTGAGAGGTGACAAAGCTCCAAACGAGCGCTAAGCACTTGAAATGAGCCCTCGGGGCCAGCCCACAGACTAGATTTGCCTAAGAGGGTTACCAATATCACCCCACAATGGACAATTCCATTCAGCTTACTAATCAACCCAAAGAGCCTCTTCTTAAGGAATATGGCGTTTCATACTGCTTGATGTTCGTATACAGCGGCGGATGTTTGTCGGGATTAAATTATTGTTTAATGGTTCAGAAAATGCATAGCATCACTGCTGTTTATTCTACAATTATTACCTCATGATTTAGTAAGCATACATTATATTCACAGTCTTAAACTGACATTTTCCTGCAAGAGCTTAAAAAGAAACCTACACACAGAGCAGCGCCATCAAAGGCATTCCACCAGTGGTAACGGCTTGCTAATGACCAGAGTATTAGGTGCTAATTTTTAACGAGTCGTTTCTCCCATAGTGTTTTAGCCAGACTTTCAAATGGCCCATGTCACTGTAAATCTTAAAACTATGGGAAACCCAACACCTTGTTGGGAACACATGACGACCGGTCTGGCCGTTCAAGTCAGATTAGCTAGGGCTGGAGCATGCTGATGGAAATGACACGATATTTACCATTAAATACCTATAGCGCAAACCATTGTAGTCCCATTTCTTCTGTAAATAAGCTCTTAAAAAATATGAAGTGAGTGAAATGAGGGACAATCACATTGTATATTAATGAATAAGGATGGGCGATATAGCTTAAAATCCATATTGCAACATATATTGCAGCCTCTTGCAATAATTATATATATATATGTTTGTATATATATAAATATATATACAGTCGTGGTCAAAAGTTTACATACAATTGTGAAGGACATAATGTCTTGGCTGTCTAGAGTTTCCAATAATTTCTTATTTTTTTGTGATAGTAATTTGTCACAAAAAAACATTCATGAAGTTTGGTTCTTTTATGAATTTATTATGGGTCTACTGAAAATGTGACCAAATCTGCTGGGTCAAAAGTATACATACAGCAGCAACATACATTATCAATTTTAGTAATGTAGAAAAGTTACAATCAAATCAAATTAGCTTCATGACATGGCCTTTTAACTTCATGTGAGTGATTATGACTGACGACACCTGTTGACTTCTCTGAGTCCATTTAAATAGGGCTCATGTGATGCAGTCATTTGACTCGGTCACAAAAGCGACAATGGGAAAGTCAAAGGAACTCAGCCTTATCTGAAAAAAAATAATCATTGACTTGAACAAGTCAGGAAAGTCACTTGGAGCCGATTCAAAGCAGCTTAAGGTCCCAAGAGCAACTGTGCAGACAATTGTTCGTAAGTATAAAGTGCATGGCACAGTTTTGTCACTGGCACGATCAGGAAGAAAACACAAGCTATCACCTGCTGCTGAGAGAAAATTGGTCAGGATGATCAAGAGTCAACCGAGAACCACTAAAAAGCAGGTCTGCAATGAATTGGAAGCTGCTGGAACACAGGTGTCAGTGTCCACAGTCAAGCGTGTTTTGCATCGCCATGGACTGAGAGGCTACCATTCATTGTTCCAGTGAAGTTTGCTGCTGATCACATGGACAAAGATAAGACCTTCTGGAGGAACGTTCTGTGGTCAGATGAAACAAAAACTGAGCTGTTTGGCCACAATACCCAGCAATATGTTTGGAGGAGAAAATGTGAGGCCTTTAATCCCAGGAACACCAATTCCTACCGTCAAGCATGGTGGTGGTAGTATTATGCCCTGGGCCTGTTTTGCTGCCAATGGAACTGGTGCTTTACAGAGAGTTAATGGGACAATTAAAAAGGAGGATTACCTCCAAATTCTTCAGGACAACCTAAAATCATCGGCCCGGAGGTTGGGTCTTGGGCGCAGTTGGGTGTTCCAACAGGACAATAACCCAAACACACGTCAAAAGTGGTAAAGGAATGGCTCAATCAGGCGAGAATTAAAGTTTTAGAATGGCCTTCCCAAAGTCCTGACTTAAACCCCATTGAGAACATGTGGACAATGCTGAAGAAATGAGTCCAGGTCAGAAAACCAACACATTTGGCTGAACTGCACCAATTTTGTCAAGATGAGTGGTCAAAAATTCAATCAGAAGCTTTCCAGAAGCTTGTGGATGGCTACTAAAAGCGCCGTATTGCAGTGAAACTTGCCAAGGGACATGCAACCAAATACTAACATTGCTGTATGTATTATTTTGAACCAGCAGATTTGGTCACATTTTCAGTAGACCCATAATAAAATCATAAAAGAATCAAACTTCATAATTTTTTTTTGTGACAAACAAGTATGTGGTCCAATCACTGTATCACAAAAAAATAAGAGTTGTAGAAATTATTGGAAACTCAAGACAGCCATGACATTATGCCCTTCGTAAGTGTGTGTATATATATATATATATATATATATATATATATATATATATATACACACCCACACCCACACACATATATATATATATATATATATATATATATATATATATATATATATATATATATATATATATATATATATATATATATAAATATATATAATATTTGGTATCTAAATTAAAATATAACTATTTCAAAACGTGTTATAAAGGCTCCTAGTTTGCCTGTTGATGCATGCGGTAACATATTGAGTCATTTCCGGTTGAATTATTTTCTCACAACTATTTCTAATATATTTGCTAATTTACAATTAGTAGCTGGCTACTTTTTGTTGTAACATGGTTCTATCTACACCTCTGTTAAAATGTACTAAGTGCTTCTTATGTTTTTTAGATCATTTACATTTGTTTTGGTCGATACTATACATTTAAGTATTGTTCAAATACCAAGTAGTTACAGAGGCAGGATTGGTCCTACCGATGCTAATACTTAAAATGTTCCATTCATCCAGCCATCCATTTTATATACCTCTTATCTTCATTAGGTTCGTGGGTAAGCTGGAGCCTATCCCAGCTGACTTCGGCTAGTCGCCAGTCCTTCAGTGATGACAACTTTAAAGGCCTACTGAAACCCACTACTACCGACCACGCAGTCTGATAGATTATATATCAATGATGAAATCTTAACATTGCAACACATGCCAATACGGCCGGGTTAACTTATTAAGTGCAATTTTAAATTTCCCGCGAAACTTCCGGTTGAGAACGTCTATTTATGATGACGTTAGCGCGTGACGTCAATGGTTGAAACGAAAGTATTCGGACACATTGTATCTCAATTCAAACAGCTCTGTTTTCATTGCAAAATTCCACAGTATTGTGGACATCTGTGTTGGTGAATCTTTTGCAATTTGTTTAATGAACAATGGAGACTGCAAAGAAGAAAGCTGTAGGTGGGATCGGTGTATTAGCGGCTGGCTGCAGCAACACAACCAGGAGGACTTTGAGGATAGCAGACGCGCTATCCGACGCTAGCCGCCGACCGCATCGATGATCGGGTGAAGTCCTTCGTCGCGCCGTCGATCGCTGGAACGCAGGTGAGAACGGGTGTTGATGAGCAGATGAGGACTGGCGTAGGTGGAGAGATAATGTTTTTATCATAGCTCTGACAAGGTCCCGTAGCTAAGTTAGCTTCAATGGCGTCGTTAGCAACAGCATTGCTAAGCTTCGACAGGCGGCACAGCATTAACTGAGTAGTTACAGGTCCAGTGTTTGGTTCGGTGTCTCCTGATAGTAGTATTGTTGATCTGCTGTCTATCCTTCCAGTCAGGGGCTTATTTCTTTTGTTTCTATCTGCATTTAAGCACGATGCTATCACGTTAGCTCCGTAGCTAAAGTGCTTCACCGATGTATTGTCGTGGAGATAAAAGTCACTGTGAATGTCCATTTCGCGTTCTCGACTCTCATTTTCAAGAGGATATAGTATCCGAGGTGGTTTAAAATACAAATCCGTGATCCACAATAGAAAAAGGAGAGAGTGTGGAATCCAATGAGCCCTTGTACCTAAGTTACGGTCAGAGCGAAAAAAGATACGTCCTGCACTGCACTCTAGTCCTTCACTCTCACGTCCCTCATCCACAAATCTTTCATCCTGGCTCAAATTAATGGGGTAATCGTCACTTTCTCGGTCCGAATCGCTTTCGCTGCTGGTGTAAACAATGGGGAAATGTGAGGAGCCTTTCAACTTTTGACGTCACGCTACTTCCGGTACAGGCAAGGCTTTTTTTTATCAGCGACCAAAAGTTGCGAACTTTATCGTTGATGTTCTCTAGTAAATCCTTTCAGCAAAAATATGGCAATATCGCGAAATGATCAAGTATGACACACAGAATGGATCTGCTATCCCTGTTTAAATAAAAAAAATCATTTCAGTAGGCCTTTAAGAAACATAATTTATGTGCCCACATGTAGACGAGGATTAGTGATTTAGAAGCAGCTTTGCACTGCGGAGGGACGTTAGCAGCTAGCAGGAATACAACATTGCATTAAGGATGCGTTCGTTTGCTTGAAGCTGTCAAATTATTGGGACACATCTCGACTGTGTCATCAATATGCATTATCACGATATGGCGATAAAATCAAAAGCTCTACTCTTATCATCAGCCAACCCTACTTATGAATTCAGTAAACTCCATACTACAGTACAACTACAACCCCTCAGACAACAGGCTGATCATTGGAATACTTTCATAAATAGGCTGCTCAAAATTGTAGTACAACCATTCCCAGTTGACATTTGTCACACATTCCCAGAGTTGCCCTTCTACCTGCTGACTAAACCACCTCCCAGTGCCATAATCCCTCACGCCGATAAAATGACACCCTATTGTGTGGGAAAATCATTTGCTGGATTCATAGGAACAAGTGTTAACTTTAACCCCCACATAATGAGATGATGTGCTTTTCCAATTTGAGAAGCACAGCATCATCCTATTTACCCCGGCTGTTTCACAGAAGACTTCCGCTAGACAGAAAAAAATTGCAGAAAGAGCCCTGGTGTAAATCCTGTCACTTGGGTAATTTTACCTCACCTGCAAGCAAACAAAAGCAGAGAAGCTCAACCTTCCTCTTCTTTCGTGGTAACAAAGAGCGCAACACGATCCTTGGCCTTGCATAAGGAATAACCTGTTGACCCCAAGTGTTTGTCATTTCTAAAGTTGAATCGTCTTACATCATTTCATTTACTACCTTCATTCTCATTCTCACTATTTCAGTTGACTGATTCTGTAGACGAGGAGAGTTCATAGTTATCAAGAAGTGTCTACTTCTTTTGGGTCATTATACACATTGTGATTAACAGTAAACAGCCAATTAACAGCCAAATACTTTTCTTGGGAAATGGAGGTCACCTGTTTCCTTAGCCAAAATATTCCAAGAAACAATCATAATAACAATGGGATATACGCCAGCAATGTCTTCTGCTTCATGGCGAATTCTACTGACAGAAAGAAGACTAAGCATTTTAAGTGTAATTATGATCTCAAATACTGCAAGAATGTGCGACTAATAACAACCGATTTTCATTTTAAGTGACCAGGTCTTAACAGGAAATTGGCTGGTTGGAAATATTTCATGTTTATTTTAAAAAAATCGAATAGAATCCCTATTGCTGTTCTTTTGAGTAGGTAGCTCGCGCTCCGTCCACTTACCCTTCACGGTCCATAGACTGATGTAAAACAGCATTTGATAGCATCTGTCATGTTACTAAACATGACATGCATGGTAATCAGTTAGCTCCACAGTGCTTCTGAATAAGCAAACGGACAAACAAGGGGCCAAAGTGTAAGTGCGCTGTAACATAACAACTTGACTTGTTATCGCCGTCATCATCATCATCTTCAACTGAGGTCCTCCTCTGGGGGGTGCTTCTGCTTGGGCCTGTCAAGGCCTTTGACAGGGAGCGCTGCGTGGGGCCATTTGGTCTCTTTTCAGATCTGTTTTGTTTCTCTTTGCAGGCCACTGTCGGTATGGACTGTGGGCGTTGTAGGTTGACAGGGTTGGGGGGCGAGGGCACATTCACCCGAGCAGTGGTGGGTAGCATGGGGGATGGGTTAGTTGGTGTTATGGACTTGGGCACAGCCAGGGAGTGCTGGTCTTACCCCTGGGGTGACATGGAGCCAAAGGGGAAAGGGAGCGGGATAGAGGGCGTAGAGTACAAACATATTTAAGTGCTGCCTTCACTACACATAGCCCCATAGCAAAGAGAGGGGAGGCATGGGTTATGACAGCACTATCTGGGGGACCTCTTGCGCCCTCCCACCCATCCAACACACATTTCACTATGAAAGTCCTCAGGTTAAAGCATCTCTGACACATCTGGTAAGAGCAGGTTTTTTAGTGCTATATAGACACCATGTTGTAATAACTACACTCTACAGAGAGTTCCCTTTCATTTAAATAATATATAAACTTGACTCCTGTCCAAAAACTATCCATCCATCCATTTTCTACCGCTTTTTCCCTTCGGGGTCGCGGGGGGCGCTGGAGCATATCTCAGCTACAATCGGGCGGAAGGCGGTGTACACCCTGGACAAGTCGCCACCTCATCGCAGGGCCAACACAGATAGACAGACAACATTCACACTCACATTCACACACTAGGGCCAATTTAGTGTTGCCAATCAACCTATCCCCAGGTGCATGTCTTTGGAGGTGGGAGGAAGCCGGAGTACCCGGAGGGAACCCACGCAGTCACGGGGAGAACATGCAAACTCCACACAGAAAGATCCCGAGGCCGGGAATGACTAGTGCGCTTAAAATTGTCCCTTTAATGTTGACACTGCTGTTTAGTGCAGTGTTTTTCAACCACTGTGCCGCGACACACTAGTGTGCTGTGAGATACAGTCTGGTGTGCCGTGGGAGATGATCTAATTTCACCTGTTTGGGTTAAAAATATTTTTTGCAAACCAGTAATTATAGTCTGCAAATTATGTGTTGTTGTTGAGTGTCGGTGCTGTCTAGAGCTCGGCAGAGTAACCGTGTAATACTCTTACACTCTTAAGTAGCACGGTAGCTAATTGCTTTGTAGATGTCGGAAAGAGCGGGAGGCAGTGTGCAGGTAAAAAGGTGTCTAATGCTTAAACCAAAAATAAACAAAAGGTGAGTGCCCCAAAGAAAAGGCATTGAAGCTTAGGAAAGGCTATGCAGAACGGAACTAAAACTGAACTGGCTACAAAGTAAACAAAAACAGAATGCTGGACGACAGCAAAGACTTACTGTGGAGCAAAGACGACATCCACAATGTACATCCGAACATGACATGACAATCAACAATGTCCCCCACAAAGAAGGATAAAAACAACTGAAATATTCTTGATTGCTAAAACAAAGTAGATGCGGGAAACATCGCTTAAAGGAAGACATGAAACTGCTACAGGAAAATACCAAAAAAAGAGAAAATAGGAGCGCAAGACAAGAACTAAAACACTACACACAGGAAAACGGCAAAAAATACAAAATAAGTCACGACGTGATGTGACAGGTCGCAACTTACACCTACTTTGAGACAAGAGCTATAGTGATGCATGGGTGGTTATGGTTTAAAGTCGTATACAACAATTGCGACAACGACTTTATACTGTCAACAGAGTTTCGTTTTTAATGATTTCTGCTGGTGGTGTGCCTCTGGATTTTTTCAACGCACAAAATGTGCCTTGGCTCAAAAAAGGTTGAACAACACTGGTTTAGTAGGTGCTGGTTGTTAAACTGAGAGTTGTTTGTCTCAAACTAGACTACAACATACTAAGTAGAAAAGGGAATCTTTCAGTGTTTCTTCCTGGTTAGGTTGGAGACACTTCTTTTGTCAGTCCTCTGGACCTTTTGAAGTCTCTAAATCACATCCACCAACTTAAATGCACCGGATAATAATAGTGTATGTGCGGCAATTTGTTTCTTTAATCTGAACGAGATGTTTTTTTTACAATTTTTAGGATATTCAGATGATCAATCGGTTTTCCAACACCATAACATTAGATCAAATAACACTGTCATTTGGATAACTCAATTAAATACTGTTGAAAGCGGTCAGTAATTTATGACTTTAATAGTTTCCCATGTATTTGCTGACTGTGTAGCAGCCAGGGATGGGTACCGGATTCGGTGAATTTATAGGTACCGTCAATACTGCTTAGTACTGATTCATGTACATTCAAACTGTGCCATATTTCGATTACCTTAGGTGGCACTGGCTCAAGCACTTGGGCAAGAAACAAGCAGTCAATCACTCAAAGCGGACTCAGTCATATAGCCTCTAAGTAATGTTGCAATTTTCCATGCCAACAAAGCAACAATAAGGTGCTCAAAAGTACAGACAGGCTCCACATTTCAAAATGCGTTAGCTCGATGCTAATTTACCATAGACATGCTGAAGATTAGCATGAGTGATTTTACGTGGCAACCAAATTCAGTAATGAAAACTGCAACTAAGATGCATGTTGCAATCAAACAGCTTGTGTGTAATAAATACAATACTTTAAACTAGGGCTGTCAAGCGATTCATTTCTTAAATGAGATTAATCACACTCTTGTTATTATTTGCTTGCATAAATAAAATGTTCTTTAAAAAAATACCCTAATATTTGGACACAAATGTAATTTTGTAGTTAGAATGTCATACGGTAATGTTTTTTAAATGTTTTATTCGACTGCAAGTCATTGATTTGCTCAAAACTTGGTGACAGTAAGTACAGTAAGAAAATAAGTGCACCATTTTTTTTGTCTTAAATCGAAATATTTCCTGCTTAACTTGATAAACATAAACATGTTTCTTTAACAGGGGTATGTCCTGCTTAACTTTTGATTAATTGATTGATTGATATATTTTTATTTCAAATATGCATAAAAACAAGAGCAAGCCTGATCCAATACAGTGCTATAGCCTTAAGAGCCATTATAACAAAATGAAAACAATGGAGAATAAAAAACAAAAACAAATGAGCATTGGACTTTCTTTTTTTTTTTTTTTTCTTTTTTTACATATTTGAAAAGGAGTGACAAGAAGTTTACACTGAATCCCACCCCTTTTCTTTAAATCATAAATTACTCTGAGCTAGAACTACCTATTCACTCAATGTACAAACTTAATGAACTTGTATATACTGTACATACATTATAGATATATACATACATATGCACACTAGTGCATATGTATGTTAATCAAACTTAAAACAGAATAAATTCAGTGTGCAGCTTTATGATAGAGCAGGTCGCCAACTGTCATCACTATGAAAACTACTGTGACAAAAAGAGAGGTGAGATATTTGTTTCACTAATATGACTGCCGACATTTCAATTGTGCTTTATTTATGAATGAGATCCCCTCAGTGAGATTATTGTTTTTATGCTATATTGTGTAGTTTGTCATTTTTGTCACAAGCATCACATACACTTATAGCTCATTAAAGTGGAACAAATTACACGCCACTTATAGTTTTAAGCCACATACCTCTCTTTTACTACCAAAGAGTGCTAACTGAATGTGTACTATCCTCATTTAATGAAAACGTGTGCAACCTCAAGCCAACTGCACTCAGTAACGAAACAAACACGCTTGCATAAATGTTGCGCTTAATGCAACCATAGACAGCAGAACACTTGTATTTGAACTTTTATACAGTCACTTTAGTTATACAAGATGCCTGCTCGGTGCGTGTTGGTGACTGTGGCAAAACTACAGAGTCAAAACAGGTCTGTGATGTCACGATTTACCTTTTTCTTTTACAGGGCGCACCAACCTGGGAACATGAAAACAAAATAATTGGCTCTGTTGGCCACTTACTTAATAAAAATACTTGACAAAGTGCGTCCCTTGACAGCTTAAAACAGAAGGCATACTTTTGTTTCTAAATACGGGACAATTCCGTTTTTCAAGGGACGTTTGATTACCACAATCAATTCTAGGTCCTGGGAATTGGTACCATATAGATTCAAATGTGAAAGGCATCCCTAGCAGCAGCAATTGTTTTAACACTAGGAATATTAGTTATTTGTACCGGTTTAAAGAAATAGCATAATATTGATCCTGAAATATTTAGGGTATGTTTACAGGAAATATTTGCAGTTCAGAAGAATGTCTGAAAACTTAACATGCATGACGGACTAGTAGTTGACCATGTCATTTTATTAAGAAATTAGATAGTAAAAAAAAATGCCCACTTTGTTGGTGTTTGCAGGCTCTAATATTGTTGCCCAGTAAATAAAAGATCAATCTCACTTCACACACTGCAAATCACCCAAAAATAGGAGCTTGAGCATTATACCATGGAGCTTTGGTCATGTAAGAATAATGCTTGCACTGAGTCTACCCTCACCAATTGTACAAACACAAGCAGACAAACACGCACGCACGCACGCACGCACGCACTACCCTTTCAATGTGCAGGTGTTGCAAACAAGCATGCTAGAGACAAAATTTGCTAAACTTAGTCATCTAAATGGAACATGCCTTTCTTCAGCACTGTGATGGAGTTCACTGAGTTTACAGGGATAACGTTCGACAAAGCTAAAGGTCACCTGGAGGTTACTGTGTCAGCCTGCATACGTGACTACCCCATGCACTAGGACGAGTGTAATCACTTTGCAGAAGAAGAGCAAAAAATAAGGGACTGAACACATTTTAGAATGAGAGTGCTATGGAAGATTAATTATACTTTTTTAAAAGGAGAATATGAGTTTTACTGCACTGTTTACAGAAAGGGAGGGGAAAAAAAGGTATACAAGTTGTTGAAACCACCAAATGTGACAATTTTTGTATTGTAAATGTATAGAATACATTTTTTGTGATGGCTGTCAAATTTTAAAAATACATATATACGGTGTACAGTGATACCCCTGTTTTTGTTAGTATTCCGTTCAATAAGGTCTGGCAAAAGCAGAATAGTACAAAAACTGAATACATTTCTCATAAAGCAATAATGTAAATCATATTAATCCGTCCCATACATCCAACACTATTAACACAAAAAACATTTTATGGAGAATAATTAATTAATTTAATTGGTGCTTAACACCCCACCCCCCCAAAAAAAACAACCAAAAAAACCAGCACAATTTAATCTCGTAAAATGCTTTAAAAAAATAAATATTGTATAAAAAACAATTCAATAGAATGTAGTACTAACAACTACAGTAGTTTTATGAAGTAGTTGTATATAAATATACAGCATTTACATTGAAGAGTGGACTTCTACGGTATCTCCTTCCAGCTGTTTCTCTGTCAAACACACCATCAGCGGCTTTCCCATATAATCATGGATACATGTTCGCCGCTTAGATAACATTTTAACATTTATTGTGGCATTTGCTACACCAATTAATGGTAGGGGGGATTGTAACTCAAGTTTTTTCTTGCAACTTAAAGCATAACAGTTAGTCGAGAGACAGCTCCAATCTCAAAACATTCTTGAGTTGCGGTACCACAGTAAATAGTACAGTGATGAGCATAGAGGGAAGAGGAATGGTACTTTTGTACTTTGCCATGAGTTCTTTCTTGAATGTAATAGTATGTAATGTAATACCTCTTGCAGCTCAACCCTTCAAAGACCAAGGAGCTGGTCATTGACTTTGGGAGGTCGAGTCCAAGGTCACAACCTATTGTGATCGAGGTAGTCGAGGTACAGACCGTGGACTCATTCAAGTACCTCGGGGTGTGGGTGGACAACAAGCTGGACTGGACTGTTAACACGGACCACTTGTACAGGAAAGGACAGAGCAGGCTGTACTTCCTGAGGAGGCTGCACTCCTTCAACGTCTGTAAAAAAACTATTGTGGATGTACTACCAGTCTGTGGTTGCCAGTGTTCTGTACTACATCGTAGTGTGCTGGGGGGGGGCAGTATATCTAAGAAGGACAGCTCCAGACTGGAGAAACTGATCAGGCGGGCCGGTTCTACGATCGGACTAAAACTGGACTCACTGGTGACGGTGGCAGAGAAGAGGACTGTGGAAAAACTAGTGAGCATCCTGGATGATGCCAGTCACCCTCTGCATACCGTTATCAGTAGCCAGAGGAGCCTGTTCAGTGCTAGACTGCTTCATCCCAAGTGCAGGACTAATAGACTAAAAAACTCCTTTGTCCCACACGCCATTAGACTGTACAACTCCTCTCTGGGAGGGAGGGGGGTACTAGAATGACGGGGGATGCAAAACAATAACAGTGTAATACGTTTTCATAACATGGTCACTAATGCCTAGTTTCTCTTGTTATAATCTTATTTTACTGTTATATTTGTATTCTCATTGATGCTTTTTGTTTTTATTCTATTGTAATATTTTTCTATTTTGTTTTCATTTATAACCCAATTATTTACTTTTTTAAATTCGATCTCAATTCTGTACACTGCTGCTGGAATTTTAATTTTCCTGAGGGAACTCTCCTGAAGGAATCAATAAAGTACTATCTATCTATCTATCTATCTATCTATCTATCTATAGTGTTTCTCACCTTCTTTATCAAAGAGCTGGCACACACAATGTTCTTTGGCCACATGGTGGCTTATTTTACAATTGTACTAAATAAAAAAAGCACTGAGACTGAGTTGACCGACACAAGGGATTCTTTGCTTGGGCACTTAAGTTTGCGGAATGATACGTGCACAAACTAGTTGGTTATGCGTAATGTTCAGTGGTACAATGACCAAGACAATGTCAAAAAAAAAAAAATATTTTGGTGAAATCTTTTGTTGAACACCAAATCGTGATCAGGACAGAAAAGTTAGCTTCAAAGTTGTGTGACAGTGAAAGTGAATGTTGTGGGTATGTATTATTATTATTATTATTATTATTATTATTAATTGTATGTGTCAATTTAATCCATCTAAGACACAATTGTTCAAGATAGTGTGCTGATGCGCTTGTAATACCTTAGGTGTCCTTGCTAAAGCATGAGTGTGTGTATGTTTGCATGCATCCGTGTCTGTCCCAATGAATGAAGGGGGTGGGTATAATCCATCACCAGTTGATAGTGCTCACAAAAAAGAAGCCCCTTTTGCTGAGAGAACAGCCCTTGTGTGGACAAAGACCACCATACTGGGGACTTCATAGGACCCAGCTGAAAAGGTGTTGCCTAGAGTAACCCCATTCACATTAACAGGCATGCTGGCCAAAGCCAGTCATTACTGCTGACTTGGACCAGCCGGGCCACACATAGACCAGCCTAGAGCCTCTCAGACCATTCTCTGCACATCAGCCGACAGGCACACAGCCTGAACTCTGCCACTGGGGAGCATCGAGAATTGTTACTCTTCTATTGGAGCGGCAGTCTTAAGACAAAACTGCTGCTTTCAAAGTCTAATAGAGAATTTTCCTTATATACAATCTAGCAAAAACATGTATACTCATAATATCATGCATTCCCAGCTGACACAAACATGCCCAGTCATTTATATATTTACAATAGAAGACTTTGACTACGTTTACACTGCAAGCCAAAGTGGGCCAAATCTGATTTTTTGGAGATCTAATTTTTTCCAGCTGCCTGTTTACACTGCAAGTAAAATGTGATTTTTATCAGACTCCAGTGTAAACACGCACAGGCCCCAATGTGGCCCCAATGTGGCTTTGACGTCACTTGCATACGCACTTCGATAAAGTGCAAACAAAGGAAGTTGACTAGAAGTCGCTACTATTACAAAATAAAATTAAAGTCGCAACACCTTAAAAAATAGTTTTTTTACGTGAAAGTAAATGAAAGTAATATGATGTATGAATGGATGTATATAGTGTAATGTATTTGGGAGGGTTTTTGATTGATTGAGACTTTTATTAGTAGATTGCACAGTACAGTACATATTCCGTACAATTGACCACTAAATGGTAACACCCGAATACGTTTTTCAACTTGTTTAAGTCGGGGTCCACGTCAGGGTTGTAATCTTTTTATGGCTGTTAAGTAGAGGAGACATGGACATCAGTGTGGATCTACGGGAGCTTTATTTCTCAACTCACATGTTAGCAAATGCGCCACAGCGTCAATTCCAGTCTTTCAACAATCGTTATTTCTTCGGAATTAAAAAATATCTTCATATATTACATATAACCTATTATTTGCACACTATTGACAAATGATGCACCGAAAATTCGGTCATCTTAAATAAAAAACGAAACCGGATGATGTGATGAAATATTAATTTCCGCTGGCGACTGTCTTTCTGGCGCACACAAGTGACGTAGCTCGCCCAAAGCTGAGGAAAATCACATTGTGGTTGCATTGCGTTTCGACTGCAGTCACATTTGAAATGCTCAGATTCCAATCGGATTTAGGACTACCTCTTGATGTGGCCTGAATCTGATGCCAAAAGATCAGATTTGAGGCACTTTGGAGCGTTTAGACTGGCAAGAAAAATCAGATCTGTGTCACTTAAGGGCAAACCATCTGATTTGGTGTGCAGTGTAAACGGGGCCATTGTGTTTAGTGTGCTTGCATGCTTAAAAGGAAATAAATAAACTGCAATAACACGCGGTGCGTGCTGACCTCCGCCAGGCCCCATATTCCAATAGTAAAGAATCCTTTAAAATAATCTTAAATCCAAAATATAATTACTTTTAACTTTGACTAAATTTTTTAGCTATGTAACTAACTAACAAACAGACAGACTATCAAACAAAACTCAGGTAATACATGACCTTCTGGCAGTTGTAATTAATCGAAGGATAATTAAATTGGCATGTCTTGGTGTGTTTGTTGCTGCAAGAGAGTTCAAACTTTGCACTGGTCTCACCACATGGGCATGCTTATTCTATAACCAGTGCCTCCACATTTTCACAGGCTTTTTTTTGTGATGGTTGCAGCCTAAAATGGCTGCATTTTTCAGAAAGTTGCGAAACAATTCACAGTGTTTTGAGGCTTTCCCCCCCTCTAAAACATTGAATAAATGTTTCTAAGTGTTCCTGTAACCTTAAACTCAAAAAGCACTGGATTTCAACAAAAATTGGAAAACAAATACTGTATTATTTTACTAGACTTAAAAGTAGAACAGTATTTGGCTGTAAGTGCAAATACTCAGAGTTCAAATTATTGTACTATTTCAATTTAATATAATTAATAGTAGTATCAATTACTTATAATTACTGAAGGAAACACCACAAAAGGCTTCCTTATTGTTCATCCACAAGTGGCAGACATTCTCTGTCAAGAACATTTGTGAACTGGAGAGAACAAGCATATTTTTTGTTGGTGAATGAGAGGTAAGAGATAAAATAAAAGGTAAAAGAGTTTAATTTCACACGGGCATATTGCTTTTCAGGTAAAATAAAAAATAAAAAAGATGACAACTTTTAAACGTTTAGAAATTATGTTACGTTCTGCGGCTCTATACTATTTTTCTTCAGTGGAAGAGGTGGCAAAATGTATTTTTTGATAGTAAAGGTAGAAGACCCCTGGTATCTCACCTTTTTTGTAAGGGGCGCCGGAAGTTGACAGACCCGTCAGCGATCCTGTTCTGTCTCCCTGTAATGTTTGTCTGATCTTGAATGGGATTGTGCTGAAATTTTTTATTTCCCCTCAGGGATTAATAAAGTATTTCTGATTCTGATTCTGTATGTGGTATGTGAGAGGACGGAATTTGTGCCGTTCGAGCAATATAGAGTTGACATATTGTTTCACGTTGTTGTTTCTGCTTTCTCTACACAAGAAACAAAGGCTGCTCGAAAACAAATTAAATTGGCGAAATTGACGCTGATTAGCCAAAATATGCGGGGAAATTGCAGGCATTGGACAAAGTTGCAAGCGTATGATTCGTGGGGACTGGTTGAATGTGTGTGAATTGGCGCAGTCGTGACATTACACATTTCTGGAGGAACTGTATAGCGGAATTAAATAAACAGTAAACCCTCTTGTCAGTCATTGACTCTGTTTGTCTCTGTGGGTGGAGGCAGGACTGCTAACATAATACTCAGAGAAGTTCTGTCTTGTAACATAAATGTAGGGTAACGGTAGGAATAATATGGATCACTCCCAAAATCTATAACGTTTTCCTTATCCCATTTCTTGAAAGTTTCATCAAAATAACCAATTACTTTTTAAATATTGTTGCTAACTACTATAACTACCTAGTAACAGCTAACACATAACATAACCTAACAGAAAACATTACATAAGCAGCAGTTTTTACCTGCATTTATTCTTCCAAATGAACTTGATGCAGCTGTGATAAAATATGCATTCATACCCACTCACTGTCCTTTTTATGCTACTTTGTTTAAAGTCGCACATTGGCTGCTATGCTTACTGTGGACTTGCACTGGAATCGCCTGGGGCTGCAATGCTTCATTCCATTAATCTACGGTACTCAAATTCTAAAGCACTCTGAAAACCGTCAATTTGACCTATTCACTGTCTCCTCTCTGGTGCAAACTCATGTTAAGTGAAGAAAGACCAGACAGATCCAACAACAATCTGCATGTGGCTTCAGTTGCTATTGTTCACTACACAGAAAGCTAAATAAGTACAGTATTTTTGGGTTGCAATGAAGTGACCTATAGACATTTCTGGGTTTCAAGTGGTGGTCTATATTCCCATTACACTACTGTTTATTTACCTGCATCAGTGTTGGTGTATTTTGAACGGTTTAGAGGAAAATATATAAGCTCTCGTAAATAAACTATTTACCATTTATCATCACCGAATCAAATCGTATTAAATCGTAATGTTTCAAAAAGTATTGCTAGTGAATCGTATCATAACTTGTAACAAGATTCATATCGGACTGCCATTTAAGGTAGAGATGCCAACCCATAGTAAGTACCGTATGTGATTGACATTAACAAGTGTCATGCTGCTGTGATTGTGACGCTAATGAGAAAAATTATCAGTTTAGTTTTTGGAGTGGATTTCCTGGTACAAATATTTGTCATCTACAATTCATGTCTGCAGTTTTGTTTTAATGGAGTGGAGTTCATATTTTGTCAATTGTTTAGCAAGAGATGCATTCATCTAGTTTATTAACACTATTAAGGATATTTTCTTGATGCTAACAAATACCAAATCACTGAAGAAGCTAACGTGGTAGGTCACCAATGTCGTATGAAGCACTTGGCTTTCCTGCACAAAAACAACTAAGCTTTTAGTTTCTGCTATGAAAATCGACAGCAAAAAGACAGTGGATTGGACCAACAATCATAATATTTATATTATCATAATCATAATAGTTATATTTAGGTATATCAACTACAACATAACATAACACAAACAAACTAATGCAATCTCTTGTTTTTTCTTTAGTTCTGCTTTCAAACTACCTTTGTAGTATAAAATTATCTTGATTGCATCACATAAAGTTTCTCAAACAAATACAATGTTCAAACAAACCTTTGACTAAGTTATTGTTGCAGACACGAGCATAGTCCGACTGTACTGATGATGATGAAAGAGATATTTTTGAAAGACATTTCCCTCGATGCACTTTTGTAATTTCCTTGAATTTATTCCATTTAAAGGCCTACTGAAATTAGATTTTCTTATTTAAAAGGGGATAGCAGGTCCATTCTATGTGTCATACTCGATCATTTCGCGATATTGCCATATTTTTGCTGAAAGGATTTATTAGAGAACATCGACGATAAAGTTTGCAACTTTTGGTCGCTGATAAAAAAGTCTTGCCTGTACCGGAAGTAGCGATACGTAACAGGTTGTGGAGCTCCTCACATCTGCACATTGTTTACAATCATGGCCACCAGCAGCAAGAGCGATTCGGACCGAGAAAGCGACGATTACCCCATTAATTTGAGCGAGGATGAAAGATTTGTGGATGAGGAAAGTGATAGTAAAGGATTAGAGGGCAGTGGAAGCGATTCAGATAGGGAAGATGCTGTGAGAGGCGGGTGGGACCGGATATTCAGCTGGGAATGACTAAAACCGTAAATAAACACAAGACATATATATACTCTATTAGCCACAACACAACCAGGCTTATATTTAATATGCCACAAATTAATCCAGCATAAAAAAACAACTCCCCCCTCCCGTTCATATAACCCGCCAATACAACTCAAACACCCGCACAACACACTCAATCCCACAGCCCAAAGTACCGTTCACCTCCGCAAAGTTCATACAGCACATATATTTCCCCAAAGTTACGTATGTGACATGCACATAGCGGCACGCACGTACGGGCAAGCGATCAAATGTTTGGAAGCCGCAGCTGCGTACTCACGGTAGCGCATATCCAACTCGAAATCCTTCTAGTAAGAGTCTCTGCTGTCCCAGTTCTCCACAAGCATGCGTGTCCAACTCAAAGTCCTCCTGGTAAGAGTCTCTGTTGTCCAAGTTCTCCACAAGCATGCGTATCCAACTCAAAGTCCTCCTGGTAAGAGTCTCTGTTGTCCCAGTTCTCCACAGGCCAAGGGTAAAGCTTGACTGTCATATTTCGGGAATGTAAACAATGAAACACCGGCTACGTGTTTGTGTTGCTGCAGCCAACCGCTAATACACCGCTTCCCACCTACAGCGTTCTTCTTTGCTGTCTTCATTGTTCATTAAACAAATTGCAAAAGATTCACCAACACAGATGTCCAGAATACTGTGGAATTTTGCGATGAAAACAGACGACTTAATAGCTGGCCACAATGGTGTCCCAAAATGTCCGCTACAATCCGTGACGTCACGCGCAAACATCATCACACTTTACTAATCTAACCCGGCCGTATTGGCATGTGTTGCAATGTTAAGATTTCATCATTGATATATAAACTATCAGACTGCGTGGTCGGTAGTAGTGGGTTTCAGTAGGCCTTTAAGAACCATTTCTGACGAGACTTTATTAGAAGGTATTTCCTCTCTCTCGATTTGAACGCTTGGAACAGCACAGCAAAGCGGCATTTTAAGTTAAAACTTTTTATTTACTAATACGCTCTCACTTGATTTAACGCTACGCTATGGCTGGGCGATATGATCGCAATCGATGATCGTAATTAATGTGAGTTCAATCACAGTGATCAGCTTTTAGCATATATCATCTCAATCAAACATGGCCGGAATGTCTGTTAGAAGATACCACCGTAGTAATCAGTAGGGATGCAACGGCGAACGGTATAATTAATATCAAATCAGCTTTGTGCCTGTTCCCCCTTACACATCTGGAAGTGCAGACCATAAGAATAATATAAAAATATATGGCTAACACTAGCATAGAAGTTGAAACACAACATTTAGAAGAAGCAGCAACTTTAGTGACGGACTTTAGTCTCAGTGTCTGCTGCAGCTCACCTCGCGGTGCGCAGTAATTCTGCCCTGAATGCGGACTCGCAAGCAGGCACAAATTGTCTTTGTGACTGAACTACTGTATTGGTTCAGACTGGCAGAATAAACACATTTACTAATTTACAATTTATTAAATTATATGTAAATCATTTTGAATAAGACTTTCTGTTTATGTATTTGGTCTGATTCAACACCTCGGATATAACATATACTAAAAAACTGCAGACACTTTTTATAATATTTTTGAGTTTGATAAAAACATTTTGTTTTTGAAATAATCATTTAACTTGTTTTATGTGTAAGCACACATTATTTTACAGTACCTCAAATTCAAACTGCACTTTAATGTACTTAAATTAAATAAAAGATACAGGATTTGAGTTTTAAAAACTTCACAATCTGGGTCACTGCTTGCCGTTTGTTAAAGCACTGATGTATACAAGCAATTAAAGAATACAAATAATAATTTACCATTTGAAAGTGTTAAGTAAACTTTTTGACTCGGGGGCCGCATTAGGTTATAACAATTTGGCCGGTCAAAAGTTTACATACACTTGTAAAGAACATAAAGTCATGGCTGTCTTGAGTTTCCAATAATTTCTACAACTCTTATTTTTTTGTGATAGAGTGATTGGAGCACATACTTGTTTGTGACAAAAAACATTCATGAAGTTTGGTTCTTTTATGAATTTATTATGGTTCTACTGAAAATGTGACCAAATCTGCTGGGTCAAAAGTATACATACAGCAAAGTTAATATTTGGTTACACGTCCCTTAGCAAGTTTCACTGCAATAAGGCGCTTTTGGTAGCCACCCACAAGCTTCTGGTTGAATTTTTGACCACTCCTCTTGAGTAAATTAGTGCAGTTCAGCTAAATGTGTTGGTTTTCTGACATGGATTTGTTTCTTCAGCATTGTCCACACGTTTAGGTCAGGACTTTGGGAAGGCCATTCTAAAACCTTCATCTAGCCTGATTTAGCCATTCCTTTACCACTTTTGACGTGTGTTTGGGGTCATTGTCCTGTAGTTGATTTTTATTATGTAAATGTTATATTTTTATCAACATGTGATAGCAGGGACCCTGCCATTCAAAACTAGGCTGCTCCATTACTAATGATTAATGTAACTATAGCTGAAAAAATAGTACAATAGCAATAGGAGAGACTACACACACACACACACACACACACACACACACACACACACACACACACACACACATGCACACGCACACGCCACGCAAAATGAGCTAACGTTACGCTAAAAGCTAATTAGCCTTCAACTCAAGCCAGGACTGCGAGCGAGCTGAGCTGCAGTTTAAGTTTCTAGAACGTCAACGGGCTCATAGTGATGTTACTAGTAGTTGACTGGGAGGTGTTTATTTTAATTTGGGGAGAGTCCGCTGCCTGATGCTCACCTGTTAAACACCTATCTGCTCGACGCTGAAGCACTGACTACATGCACTCTGAATATGCACTGCTGATTGGCTGTTACCGCTTTGAATACGCACTGCTGATTGGCTGTTACCGCTTTTTGTGTAACCAATCAGATGGTTGTGTGGGTGGGACAATGTTGAGTGCTGAGACAGAGGCAGAAGAAGCAAAGCAGCTTGTTAAGACTTTAACTTAGAAACTCGTTCGGTACACCCCCGTACCGAAACGGTTCAATACAAAACACGTACCGTTACACCCCTAATATATATATATATGTATATATATAAATACAGTATATATATATATATATATATATATATATATATATATATATATATATATATATATATATATATATATATATATAAATACAGTATATATATATATATATAAATACAGTATATATATATATATATATATATATATATATATATATATATATATATATATATATATATATATATATATATATATATATATATATATATATATATATATATTCCTCGCGCACTAATTCACTAAACAGAACGCACATTTGGGGCAGCACGGTGGCAGAGGGGTTAGTGCGTCTGCCTCACAATACGAAGGTCCTGAGTAGTCTTGGGTTCAATCCCGGCCTCGGGATCTTTCTGTGTGGAGTTTGCATGTCCTCCTCGTGACTGCGTGGGTTCCCTCCGGGCACTCCGGCTTCCTCCCACCTCCAAAAGACATGCACCTGGGGATAGGTTGATTGGCAACACTAAATTGGCCCTAGTGTGTGAATGTGAGTGCGAATGTTGTCTGTCTATCTGTGTTGGCCCTGCGATGAGGTGGCGACTTGTCCAGGGTGTACCCCGCCTTCCGCCCGATTGTAGCTGAGATAGGCTCCAGCGCCCCCCGCGACCCCAAAGGGAATAAGCGGTAGAAAATGGATGGAACGCACATTTGCAGCGCGCTCGCGCCGCAATGTCACCCGAGCGCGCGTTTAAGTCACGTTATGGATGGGAAAATGCATTTTTAGACAATATGATTTGCTAGAAGACACAGAGAGTAACAAGCGGTAGAAAATGGATTAGAAAGGAGAGATTTAAGAAAAATAAAACTATTTTTTAAAATGTTTTATTTTATTAATTTTTTTTAACTTGGGACTTCCCGCGGGCCGGATTTAGCATGCTGGCGGGCCAGATCCAGCCCGCGGGCCGTAGTTTGGGGACCCGTGGCATATAATATCACCTTGATCAAACATGGTTGAAATGTCTGTAATAAGATACCCTAGTAGTAAACAGTAGGGATGCGACTGTACTCGGTTTAATCCTGCACGGGACAATCCGCCTTTAAAAAGAAAAGAAAGGAAAAAAAGTGATATTAATCGTTAATCGCATATTTATGATATTTTGGCACATCATTGCAAGTCACACGCTCAGCCCCCTCCGAATAACTATAACAGGATCAAGATGGCGTTGGAGGGGATGGCATAGCGACTACACAGGAGCATAATCCAGGCTTTAACGTTTACCAATGATGAACGTGTGTAGTGGCTCATATGTGTCTTAGACATCTTTTTTTTCTTTCATGGAATGCGAGTGTACAAATAAGTTAACACATTACATTCCAAAACAATAGAACAATATATCTTAATATTAAAAACAAATTATGATAAAGTAAGGCTGGAGTCTTAACAAGCCTGCAAGTTTACACTAGAGACTAGAAGAAAGAAAAAGCATAACAAGTGTAAACTTGATCCCCTGAGGAAAGTGACATATTGCAAGACATAAAACATGACAAATTCTCCGGAAAATGTTGGTGAATTTCTGGATTTTACGGTTTATAATTTGCTTTCTCTCTCCCACCACATCTCCACTCTCATCTCCAGTACACTCTCCTCCCTGTGGACAGGTGCTTGTGTAATTCTAAACACAGCAAGGTGAGGTGCTTCCTGGGTAGACAGTTGGCCAAGCCACCTTTAGGGTGTTTGGGGTGTCAGGGGAAATGAGACATCACCTCGGATGCCCTGTCAAAAAATTCACCACCTTCCATTTTCCCCACTACCCCAAGGTTCTCGACGCACAATGTTTTTTTTCATTTTAAATTTAGCCCAAAACACATCAGCCAGCCGCTAACCCAGAGCGCTGGCCGAGTGTTAATTGTTACGCATTATTAAAGCCATTACAAAGCGAGCCAGGGCCTGGGGAGCATACAAGCTAAAGCTAAAAAT
The DNA here is from genome assembly GCF_033978785.1 of Entelurus aequoreus. Classification (NCBI taxonomy): domain Eukaryota; kingdom Metazoa; phylum Chordata; class Actinopteri; order Syngnathiformes; family Syngnathidae; genus Entelurus; species Entelurus aequoreus. Next base: position 39,204,825 of record NC_084732.1, on the reverse strand, counting down.
TAAGAGAGACAGTGCTAAATACATGTAATACTCTCTTTGGAAAATGACCCCTATAGGAGCTGGCACTTTATACAGTGTTTTGCTTTGCATAAACAAATAACACAAATTAAATCAGTTCAGTTACGCTGATAAAATACATCGAATTTTACAACTTTCTACAAGTAAATAAAAAATAAACAATACAATGAATGTAAATATCAACTGAAATGATTAAACAGTATTTTAAGTGCTTGTAGACTTAAGGCTGGAATATACTCTCGCGTCGCGTAGTTTGCGTACCCCCCAACGGTGTCTTGTTTGATTTATAGTTCTTCCGAGGGGGGTGGCGCCAGACTTGTAATTCTCTTCCAAAACACTAAGTGGCAGTGTCTCCAGAAAGAGTAACTGCAGCTGTTGTTGACGAGATACTGTATTTTTGTCCTTTGAAGTACGGCATCAACATCTCTGTCTACACTGGAACTAATCATTCACAATCATCCGATTACTTTTAATGGACATTTTACTTATAAACCAGAGGAAAACACATTCGTAAAGATGGGCCGCACAACTTCTGAACGAGTCGTGGCAGAGGATGCTGTTATTATTTGCAGCGCTATTCAGCCATTCGGGACATTGGACAAGACAGCTATCATGTAAATAAAACTGTTGAATGACTATTTTTAGTAAACGACATGCAGGTGTTAATCTGTATGTTCAGAGTTCACAAATGTTTATAAATATACTGTGCCTCAAAAATAAATGGCGGAGAATGAGAAGGGTTGTGTGTGAGAGAAAAAGACTTGTGTGCATGTGAGAGAATATGTGTCGGAATTGAACCTTTTAGGACAAGATTGACAATAACAGTCGAAAAGAGTGCCATACTTTGTGACATTTTCTGGACGCAGCAACAACTCAATAAGCTGAAAAACAACACATTCAGTGATTATTTTTAGAGTGCATCAAGATATTAAGTACTGTGAGAATGAGATATTTAATTGTTCTTTTTTAATCCATAGTCATGTTTAAAGCAGCTAGTATTTTCCTATGTAGTGTGTCTTTTCGTGATCCCCATGCTTTTATCTTATGTCCGCAAGTAAACTCTTTGTTTTGTCTTAAGAGCTCCTGTTGGTCGGCTCACAGAGCTGTTTTGGCAAGTTGTTATCTGTTTTGAAAGCCTTAGCTGTTCTCGTTTCTGGGCGAGAGGGGCTGTTTTCGTGCTACATAAGCTGACTCTTTTTTGTTTGGATTTAGACCTCTTCTTGCTGCTGCTATTGTCGTACTGTAAGTAAAACTTGGCAAAGTACTATTCTGTCTCGGTGGTCCTTCTTACTCAAAATATATGTCATCCAAAAGAATTTGGGATTGACCAGTGTGTTGTATTCCCTGAGAGGAAGATTGGTTGCGTGCAATAATTCGGGGGCTCGTCCGGGATGACACAATGAGGATTGGACGTCTCTTACACTCTTCTGGACCGACTCACCAGGCCTAAAACAGAAATCAAGGTAAGCAGAGCCTTTTGTAAAATCTGCATTAGGAGTCTGTCCTGAAGTCTGTAAGTCAAACACTGTTTTGGACCACATGGACAGAATTGGAGTATTGTAGGAATTTTGAGTGTATTTTTATATACATATATTTATATACAAACCCCAAAACCAGTGAAATTGGCACGTTGTGTAAATCGTAAATAAAAACAGAATCCAATGATTTGAAGATCCTTTCCAACCTATATTCAATTGAATAGACTGCAAAGACAAGATACTTAACGTTCGAACTGGAAAATGTTGTTAATTTTTGCAAATATTAGCTCATTTGGATTTTGATGCCTGCAATATGTTTTAAATAAGCTGGCACAAGTGGCAAAAAAGACTGAGAAAGTTGAGGAATGCTCATCAAACACTTATTTGGAACATCCCACAGGTGAACAGGCTAATTGGGAACAGGTGGGTGCCATGAAGGGGTATAAAAGCAGCTTCTATGAAATGCTCAGTCATTCACAAACAAGGATGGGGCGAGGGTCACCACTTTGTGAACAAATGCGTGAGCAAACTGTCGAACAGTTTAAAAACAAAATTTCTCAACGAGCTATTGCAAAGAATTTAGGGATTTCACCATCTACGGTCCATAATATCATCAAAAGGTTCAGAGAATCGGGAGAAATCACTGCACGCAACATTGAATGCCCATGACTTTGGATCCCTCAGGCGGTACTGCATTGAAAACCGACATCAGTGTGTAAAGGATATCACCACACGGGCTGAGGAACACTTCAGAAAACCACTGTCAGTAACTACAGTTGGTCGCTACATCTGTAAGTGCAAGTTAAAACTCTACTATGCAAAGCGAAAGCCATTTATCAACAACACCCAGCAACGCCGCCGGCTTTGCTGGGCCTGAGCTCATCTAAGATGGACTGATGCAAAGTGTAAAAGTGTTCTGTGGTCTGATGAGTCCACATTTCAAATAGTTTTTTGAAACTGTGGACGTCGTGTCCTCCGGAACAAAGAAGAAGAGAACCATCCGGATATTTCTAGGCGCAAAGTTCAAAAGCCAGCATCTGTGATGGTATGGGGGTGTATGAGTGCCCAAGGCATGGGTAATTTACACATCTGTGAAGGCACCATTCATCCAATCAATCCAATCCACTTTATTGAAATAGCACATTTAAACAACAAAAATGTTTCCAAAGTGCTGCACAACAATATTAAAAACAATATTCAAATATTATCCTTAGCTCCACCAATGACTGAATAAATACAAAAAATAAATAAATATAAAACCAATATAAAAATAAATATGATTAAAAACGATTTTAAAGGGTAAAACCAATTAAAACAGTAAATAGAAATCAAAATTTAAAAAAAAAACAGAGGACAACAGAGGAGAGAGGACTACACAACTCACGTAGTGTTAAAAGCCAAAGAATAAAAGTGGGTCTTAAGACGAGACTTAAAACACTCCACTGTGGGAGCAGTTTGAACATGGAGGGGCAGAGTGTTCCAGAGCTTAGGACCGACCACAGAGAAGGCTCTGTCTCCCCTGGATTTAAGTCTTGTCTTGGGCACCACGAGCTGGAGCTGGCTCTCGGACCTCAGAGTGCGCGCAGGAGTGTAAATTTGGATGAGGTCTGAGATATACTGAGGTGCCAGTCCACGTAAAGCTACATACAGTTTTTGGAGCAACATATGTTGCCATCTGAGCAACGTTATCATGGACGCCCCTGCTAATTTCAGCAAGACATTGCCAAGCTGCGTGTTACATCAGCGTGGTTTTGTAGTAAAAGAGTGTGCGTACTAGACTGGCCTGCCTATAATCCAGACCTGTCTTCCATTTAAAATGTGTGGCGCATTATGAAGCCTAAAATACCACAACGGAGACCCCGGACTGTTGAACAACTTAAGCTGTACATCAAGCAAGAATGGGAAATAATATCAAATTAAAAGCTTCAAAAATTGGTCTCCTCAGTTCCCAAACGTTCACTGAGTGTTGTTCAAAGGAAAGGCGATGTAACACAGTGGTAAAAATGCTGCTGTGCCAACTTTTTTGCAATGTGTTTCTGCCATTAAATTCTCGCAGTACACAATATCAAAGTTGCTTTTGTACACAAAGTCTGATTGCCTGTGTTTTAGGGATCCTCCTTGGCAGAACCTGACCAATCAAAGCTCCGCGTTCTGCGTCGCCGGCGACGTGAACCTAGGATTTTTGGAGGTGCATGTAGGCTATTCGGGAGGCTATTCAGGGGGAGGGGGGACGACCGCATCGCCTATACAAGCTACGCAACGTGAGAGTACACACCAGGCTTTAGGTTATCACTGAGGAGTTTCTGGAGAATTTTTTTTTTTTCATTTTTGAATGTCAAAAAACAACAGTAAATATTATTATAGTGGTAACTTCCATAGTGGAACATAGTTTGTACTAGGACTAATTACCCCCTTGGGAAATAATAGAAATAGATAGGGCTGTTATAAAATGTTGATATAACTACAATGACCAATTTTTAAGTAACGTTTTAATGTTCTTAACCTTTTGGGGACATTACATTTTAATTATCTTCAACGCTAAACAGGCCATAAAAGATTCATATATTTTTTTTAACTTTTTTTGCTCAATTTCTCAATATCCTTCAGTCCTTAACAAAAATATCTAAATTGTATATCTTTTTTTAAATTTAGACCCCTTTGAAGGCCTTTTGATCAGATGTCACAGGTGTAAATTAGTAAAAAAAACTGATGTTATGCTAATGACAACGGTGACAAAATTTTATCAAAAGGCCTCCAAAGGGTTACAAAAATCCAATAAAAAATATGTTGGGTATTTATGTTTATGGCTGAAGTTGATTGCAAAATTTGAGAAAAAGTAAAACAAAATATGAATACTAAATGTTTTTATGCGTTTTGAAAAATCAGGGACTTATGTGTCCTGTTTGACTTTGGGGTATTGTCAAATAACTGCCAGTGTATTGTACACCTGTGAAAGAATTGGACATTGAAATTTAAAAATTAAACATTGAAAAAACACCTTGCGAGACATGTATGGAGTAACTTGACAAAAAGTATGGCCAAAATACACTAAACATGTACTGAAAGAACATATAAATCAGCCGTTATTCCCCAGAGGGTTAACTGTCACAAAAGTATAATAAAAACAAATGAGTGTGAATGTTGTCTGTCTATCTGTGTTGGCCCTGCGATGAGGTGGCGAATTGTCCAGGGTGTACACCGCCTTCCGCCCAAATGCAACTGAGATCAGCTCCAGCACACCCCGCGACCCCGAACGGGACAAGCGGTAGAAAATGGATGGATGTTCAAAACAGCTTTAAACTGTAAAATAACGAATGAAAAGTTGCAGTTCTTGAAATTCAAATTTAACTGCATTAGTTTTACTAGCCAATGATCTTAAGAACGGAAAATAAGAGAGGGTACAGAAATTAAAGAAGAGGGCTTGCGAGTTAAATAACTACACTGGAAAGAGTTACCAATGTGGCTGTCCACTTCTTCAAACTCCCCGATGCCCGAGTTCAGCATTTTGCTGGGAAATGGGCGGCCTGCCAGATTGGGGCCAAGTCGGAGTTGTCAGGGGATTACAGTTCTGCCGTGCTCACCGCAGGGGGTGCCGAGTGGGCCTCAATTACCCTGGAGCGGTGTGTTTGATTTGGCCCGACACTTTTGGGAACAGACCAAAAAGCTGAATAATGCACCATTAGCAACTCAAAATCCTGCGCTAAAATGAGTCCACTTATGCGTTGCATACAGTAATTGTGTGGCCATCAAAGGCTGCGAGGTCCGCAGCAATTACCCTGATAACAACACAACAACCGATGCGTAACATTAGCTAACAAACACCTTTAAGTACAAAATGGGGCACGCCAAATGTGAATGTTGCTTGGGGATGATGTAGGAACGGTTTGGTGCGAGAGATGTCTGTATTTATAAGAGTGGGCAGAGTGAGCAAAAAGAGAGAAAGAGAGAGGGAGAGGGATATCCCCCTACTCTGGCTACAGTTTGTGCTGTGCAATTGAATTTCACAGGATATGAGGCAGCAAATGACATGTAAAGGCTGAAGCGTCAGACGGTTGCAGCCACACGGGCCAGAAAGATGAGGGAGGTGTAAGTGAAATCATTAGGTAACTCTGCAGGACATCCGGGCCACTTTGGAGGTTGGCAGTGGGCTGAAAGAGCAAAGGTCCTCTTGAGCTCCATTGAACACGCACCCAGCTTGATATACATGTGCTGGAAAAAAAAATTCACTTACACGAACACAAGCCGCCAGACACAAGCAAACAACCTACTGTGTCCTCCTCCTCCTCCCTGGATACAAATGTGTGAATACACAAACACACACACCCGACACACACAAATGCAGGCTCTTCATTTAGATATCAGCCCAAGCAATTGTGTTTGTCCACCTGGGTGTGTAAGAGCCACTGTGGCTTGTGTGAAGGAGTCCGGAGCGCTATGCAGTCCCAGCTAGGCTTCGTCAGGATGGGAGCAGCCAAGTGTGGATGCCCCTCATTACCTCACTCATCCACACACCAATTACCCCTAAATAAATACACCCAGCCCACAGACGGCAACAATGACATCCGGCCTGAAAAGGAAGAAAGGAACCCGTTCAAAAAGCATTTGCACGCACAGAAAATAACTGTTGGATAATGATGGCCAAAAAAAAAAGGACAGAGTAAAGAAAGCAAGAAGAAGAACATGCAGGGGGGCTCGGAGTCCTTTTAAAAGGAGGAGAAAGAACGAAAGCGGCACAAAGCGAGCACAGTGAAGTGATTCAGAAAATGATAATTTCGAGCTAAATTTCACCCAACTTGTCCAGAAATTATTGTTGTGCTGAAGAAAGGGGCAACGTTGAATTGTTTTAATGCATACAGCCATTATAGATGACTCTGTGAAGGACTAAAATAAGGATGTTCTGATGGATGGATTTGCATGTCAGAGGCACGGCAAGAAAACGGCCCAATCAATAGAAAGTTCATATCTTTTGATGTGGAAAAGGTCTTTTTTCAAAACAACTGGAAAAGTAAAGGAAGGACGCTCAAAAGGTGTGCAGTGGAGAAAGAAGACAGATGTGTTTTCAGGGAAAAGAGGGAAGCCAAGAGTTTCTTCAACGCCCCCCTCTTCCACTTTCCTCCATGTGGGATCCTTCTGCATGAGTGACTCGGTCATACCTGGGGGACAAAATGCTCTCTCTCTCTCTCTCTCTCTGTCTCTCTCTCTCTCACTCTCTCTCTCTCTCTGACTGTCTATGCCCCCCTCTCTCTTGCTGCCCCACTTTTCTTCCTGCAATGCATGATGAGTCTGTACCGTGACCTACAGAGTCAAGTCCGGACCATTGGTGAGCCAAGAATGTTTATGGGAGTGGTGATGAAAAATTGTGAAGAAGGGCTGGGGGAACTTTCTCAGTCAATACACATTGTGTCTGAACATGATAAAGGAGATTTTCCATGATAAATGATAATGTGTGGCAAATGAGCAATCTGGATCAGACCTGGATCAACCTTGCTTGAAATGTTACCTGCATGTGAATTTACACGATTAGGCACATAATTTTATTTTTATTTTACTCTCTACATTTACTAAAAATTCAATGTGAACAACAACATTATGTCAATGAATGGATTTTCAAAAAGTGTAACAATCCTGGAATAATCACTGCCTTTTCTAAAAACCTCGTAATTTAGGCTTAAATTTGGCAAGAAATTAAAAAGCAGCAAAGGAAAGATTTTGGGTGTGTTTGTTTTTTATTTTCTTTGCATTGTTGAGTGTTTTATTACTGTACTTTCCGGACAATAAACTGCAACTTTTCCCCAAAACTTTGAACCCTGCGGCCTACACAAAGGTGCGGCTAATCTATGGATTTTTCTTTGCTAACAGCTAAATTTTGGAATGGATTAAGCAAAAGAAATCAAACAATGTACTAAAATGATCCACTTTAGGAAACTCTTCAAATTTAAAGTGTTTACGAAGTACAATGAAGACGATTCCTAATAAACATCTTGAACCTTATTAAAAAAGGAGAACATCTTATTTATCTCATACAGGATGAATAAATACATCAATGACTTTTCTATTTTGTTTGATCGGCCAGTTTACTGCCGTGTTACAGGCACCATTTGGAAATGTATGTACAGTCGTGGTCAAAAGTTAACATACACTTGTAAATAACATAATGTCATGGCTGTCTTGAGTTTCCAATAATTTCTACAAGTCTTATTTTTTTGTGATAGAGTGATTGGAGCACATACTTGTTTGTCACAAAAAAAACATTCATGAAGTTTGGTTCTTTTATGAATTTATTATGGATCTACTGAAAATGTGACCAAATCTGCTGACTCAAAAGTATACATACAGCAATGTTAATATTTGGTTACATGTCCCTTGGCAAGTTTCAAGACTCAACCTTCGGGCTGATGATTTTAGGTTGTCCTGAAAAATTAGGAGGTAATCCTCCTTGTTCATTGTCCCATTTACTCTCTGTAAAGCAACAGTTCCATTGGCAGCAAAACAGGCCCCGAGCATAATACTACCACCACCATGCTTGACGGTAGACATGATGTTCCTGGGATTAAAGGCCTCACATTTTCTCCTCCAAACATATTGCTGGGTATTGTGGCCAAACAGCTACATTTTTGTTTTATCTGACCACAGAACTTTCCTCCAGAAGGTCTTATCTTTGTCCATTTAATCAGCAGCAAACTTTAGATGACCCTTAAGGTGTCACTTCTGGAGCTAGGGCTTCCTTCTTGCATGGTAGCCTCTCAGTCCATGGCGATGCAAAACACGCTTGACTGTGGACACTGACACCTGTGTTCCAGCATCTTCCAATTCATTGCAGACCTGCTTTTTGGTGATTCTCGTTTGACTCTTGATCATCCTGACCAATTTTCTCTCAGCAGCAGGTGATAGCTTGCGTTTTCGTCCTGATCGTGGCAGTGACAAAACTGTGCCATGCACTTTATACTTACGAACAATTGTCTGCACAGTTTCTCTTGGAACCTTAAGTTGCTTTGAAATGGCTCCAAGTGACTTTCCTGACTTGTTCAAGTCAATGATTAGTTTTTTCAAATCTGTGCTGAGTTCCTTTGACTTTCCCATTGTCGCGTTTGTGACCGAGTCTAATGACTGCATCACATGAGCCCTATTTAAATGGGCTCAAAGAAGTCAAAAGGTGTCGTCAATCATAATCACTCACATGAAGTTAAGAGGCCATGCCATGAAGCTAATTTGATTTGATTGTAACTTTTCTACATCACCAAAATTGATCATGTATGTTGCTGTATGTATACTTTTGACCCAGCAAATATGGTCACATTTTCAGTAGACCCATAATAAATTCATAAAAGAACCAAACTTTATGAATGTTATTTGTGACAAACAAGTATGTGCTCCAATCACTCTATCACAGAAAAATAAGAGTTGTAGAAATTATTGGAAACTCAAGACAGCCATGAAATTATGTCCTTCACAAGTGTATGTAAACTTTTGACCATGACTGTAGGTATGCATCGGAAGGTATGTAAATGAATATTTACAAAACCTTTTTATGTAAATATCTCATTTCACAACTGTATTATATATTATAGGTATAGACCTTGATTTTATGGTAAACTTACTCAAAAGTTGCTTGTATCAGTTAGCAACTTGCTCTAAGTTACATTTCTAAAACCAAAAAATTTATCAAAACCACCACTGGCTAGATTATGTTAGTTAACATTAGTGGTTTAGCAGAACACATTGAAAAATGTGTCTATATGTTTCACCATACTAACTATATCGAATAAAAACTGCTGGTTGTCCCAAGGAAAAAGGCTTGTGACTCGCTGCTGTCATGCACATGCTTGAAACCCATACACATACCAAAAAGCAGTTCCAGAGAGCAACTAACAATTTGCAGACATGTTGTTGTTAAAACAGACAATACATTCAATGATAGGTAATGTTAGTCATTAAACTTTGCCAAATTGCTGTAATTAGCTGATGACACACACAAAAAATGTGTTAGTATTACGTGGGCAAAGTTTACCTGCTTACAGCCCGAAAATGCTTATAATAAATAGATTGAAAAGTTAATGCCCTTTAAGTAGCTGCACAAAAGTCGCAAACAGACCCTGTAATTAATTTATTATGGAAACAGCTTCACTCTTTTGAAATTTGAACACGTCAAAAGTCCCCATTTGGTGTCACAATGTGGCCTTGACGTCACTTGCGTGCGCACTTCGATAAAGTGAAAACAAAGGAAGTTGACCAGGAGGAAGTCACGACTACTACAAAATAAAATAAACGTCTCAACACCTTAAAAATGTGTGTTTTTTAACGTGAAAGTAAATTAAAGCAATACAATGTATGAATGGATGCATATAGTGTAATATATTTGGGAGGATTGTCATCTTTTTATGGCTGTTAAGTAGAGGAGACAGCGTGGGTATACTGGAGTTTTATTTTTCAACTCACATGTAAGCAAATGCGCCACAGCGTCAATTCCGGTCTTTCAACAGTTGCTATTTCTTCGGAATAAAAATATATATTCATATATTACATATAGCCTATTATTTGTGCACTACTGACAAGAAATGTGGTCGCCTTAAATAGACTTTGCTCACCGAAACCGGATGTTGGGATGAATTATCCATATCCTCTGGCTGACGAAAAAGTCTCATTCGGTTCATATTCAGGTCACATTGCGTTAAGTCGGGGGACGGCGTGGCGAAGTTGGGAGAGTGGCCGTGCCAGCAATCTGAGGGTTACTGGTTCAATCCCCACCTTCTACCATCCTAGTCACGTCCGTTGTGTCCTTGGGCAAGACACTTCACCCTTGCTCCTGATGGGTCCTGGTTAGCGCCTTGCATGGCAGCCCCCGCCATCAGTGTGTGAATGTGTGTGTGAATGGGTGAATGTGGAAATACTGTCAAAGCGCTTTGGGCTCCTTAAAAAGGGGTAGAAAAGCGCTATACAAGTACAACCATTTACAAATTTAAGTCAGATTTGAAAATATCAGATTCCAATCGGATTCAGGACTACCCCCTGATGTGGCCTGAATCAGATTTGAGAGTTTAGACTGGCAAAAAAAAAAAACTGTTCTGTGTCACCACAAATACCTTTAATGACATGCAAGCATACATAGGATATAAATAGTTTTGTAATCATTAGACATATAGTCAATTACTTTTGGGCAATTAGTTGGCTTGATGGTGGCCATGATTTTCAAACAATCCTAAAAATTTACAGATTTTTAAGGTGTACCAAATTAAGTGTTACCAGTAGGTGGGTGTTTTGTAGACATAATTGAGTTGAGTGAGAAATTTCAAGTCAATCCAAACTTTGGTGTTTGATAACAGCACCAGTCCTAACCCAGTATTTGTCAGAAAAATAATAGCGCGGGCAAAACATGTATTATGGAGCCCAAATATTGATCACTTTTTCTCAACAGTATATGATTAAATTTAAAAATGCTATTCCTGAACTAGGATTGTGTCTGCTCATAATGTGCACCAACAGGCATATCTTATAAACAAATGTTATGCAATCATTAGCAGTCTATTCTGTTGGACCAGGGATGGGGCTAATGGGTTAAAAAAATAATTGTACAACAGATATTTCAAGTAGCCAAGGCAAAAGAGTGTAGTGAGTCACTTCCTCCTCAGCCACCTGAGCAGTCAACTGACAGGTGCAGCTGTTCGGTGCATGGGAGCGGTTGCATTCCAGATAGGCCGTGTTACAATCACAGCACTCCCCACACAAGCAACTCCGGCTGATTCACCTGACCAGAGGCAGATTCTTCGTTCTCCCAAACAACGTCTAGGAACGTGTCAGGTTTCCACGCCGTCGATTCAGTGCGATTAACAGAAAGGTGATGGATGGAAGTGAAAGGTTTATTAGGATTTCTTGCTAATTGCGCCAGGGCATGACATGAACACTGGTGCCACAGGTGGGTGGAGCAGTATTGACATGCGATGGGAGCATTGTCGGAATTCCTGGTGTTCAGGTAAACTCTAAACTGGACTCGTACTATGTGGGAACTTAGGCATGTATGGGACATTTTGTAACCCCTAGACAAGACTCAAATTAAAGTGTTCCTTAAGATTCTATGTATGAGTTTTTTTTTTTACAAAGTGTGTGAACAATTAAGAACAACCTCCATGATCTGGGCCAATAAAAGAGTCTAATAGTCTCGTAATGAAACCCACAACGCACAATGATGCGTGCAAACAACAACAACAAGAAAAAAATCTCTGCTGCTTTTGTTGGTTGACATGTGAATGAGCACGATGTGACATGTCAGTTAGGTGGTTGCACAACAAATAACTGATTGACAAGTGCACAGTCAGAGTTCATGATCATGTGTTTTTTATGGATTTACATAATTACGGCATATATTAATGCACTGTGCTGAAAGGAATTGTTTAATCATAAATTATATTAGTGGAAAAATCAATATGTTATATATGCTTACAAAAATATTTATCAGTGTACTGTTTAAACAATGCAATTTGTTGATTTTTACAATGCACAAAATGCTATTAAAATATTAACAAATTATTTTGTTTTGTCAATTTGCTATGCATGATGTGGTCAACCAACAATTTGTGTCAAGTTATATTTGAATATCCACAATTGTGATTTAACAATTTATGACCTAATAAGGCAAAAAACCCTCAATTTACAAGTGTTTTGAAATATAAGTTGTCTCTCTGCTTTTTATTATGCTTCAAGTTACGAGCGTCTCCATCGCTAGTGGACATAGCAAATGTCAAATGAACGCTGTAAGATCCGCCCCAAAACATCTGGTCTTTCTCGCTAGCAATAGCTTACAGCTACAGATTAAAGGCCTGTCCTTTCCTCCTCCAAACATATTGGTGGGTATTGTGGCCAAACAGCTAAATTTTTGCTTCATCTGACCACAGAACTTTCCTCCTGACGGTGTTATCTTTGTCCATGTGATGTCATATGAAACACAAATTGGCCACAATACCCAGCAATATGTTTGGAGGAGAAAAGGTGAGGCCTTTAATCCTAGGAACACAATTCCTACCGTCAAGCATGGTGGTGGTAATATTATGCTCTGGGCCTGTTTTGTTGCCAATGGAACTGGTGCTTTACAGAGAGTAAATGGGACAAAGAAAAAGGAGGATTACTTTCAAATTCTTCAGGACAACCTAAAATCATCAGCCCGCAGGTTGGGTCTTGGTCGCAGTTGGGTGTTCAAACAGGACAATGACCCCAAACATACGTCAAAAGTGGTAAAGGAATGGCTAAATCAGGCTAGAATTAAGGTTTTAGAATGGCCTTCCCAAAGTCCTGACTTAAACGTGTGGACAATGCTGAAGAAACAAGTCCATGTCAGAAAACCAACAAATGTAGCTGAACTGCACCAATTTTGTCAAGAGGAGTGGTTAAAAATTCAACCAGAAGCTTTTGGATGGCTACAAAAAGCGCCTTATTGCAGTGAAACTTGCCAAGGGACATGTAACCAAATATTAACATTGCTGTATGTATACTTTTGACCCAGCAGATTTGGTCCCATTTTCAGTAGACCCATAATAAATTCATAAAAGAACCAAACTTCATGAATGTTTTTTGTGACAAACAAGTATGTGCTCCAATCACTCTATCACACAAAAATAAGAGTTGTAGAAATGATTGGAAACTTAAGACAGCCATGACATTATGTTCTTTACAAGTGTATGTAAACTTTTGACCACGACTGTACATGAAACCAACTTCCTTGCCGACCGCCGTCGCTTTCCAAGTTAAATGCTATACATTATTACTTCATAAAACTACTGTAGTTATTGGTAAAAATTCCATTGTATTCAGAAAACATAATTTCTCCCTGTGGGGAAATTAAGGTGTCTGTAGCGACAACAGAAAAAGGAGGACAAAAAAACAACCAAAGAGTTAAAACAGAATACAATAAGTATAGAGTATAAACCAGTGGTTCTTAACCTTGTTGGAGGTACCGAACCCCACCAGTTTCATATGCGCATTCACCGAACCCTTCTTTAGTAAAAAATAAAAATGTTTTTTTTTCAAATTCAAAACAAAGTTACATGTTTTTTTTTAGTGGTGCACAAAATGAACCGTGCATGAACATCACCTTGTTCAAAGATCAAAACCAACACAGTGCATGAACTCACAACAAATTACACACCTGTAAATCAGATGGAAAATTAGAGGGAATATTGTTTGGGGGTATCCATAGTACGCCGATAGGGAGAAGTTTTTTATTTACACGATGAGTCGGGTGTGTCTTGACCTACGCCGAACCCCTGAAGCCGACTCACCGAACACCTAGGGTTCGATCAAACCCAGGTTGAGAACCACTGGTATAGACACTAATATAGGGAAATTAAGGTGTCTGTAGCGACAACAGAAAAAGGAGGACAACAAAAACAACCAAAGAGTTAAAACAGAATACAATAAGTATAGAGTATAGACACTAATATATTAAATTATGGTTGCACAGTATACCGGTACTAATGAAGTACCACCGTACTAATTAATAACCAACGGTACTATATTGCTATACTAAAAAATACCAGTACTTTTTTGAGGATGTGCGCCGCGATAACAATGCTTGTGTAAAAGCCATGGCGCATGTTAGTCAACACATGTACACACAACACTTGCAAGCAAAAACAGTGTGAAGACAGAAAATGGAGAATGGACGTATTTTGGCTTTAAACCTAATAATAAAAAGAAAGCTATAAACAGTGCTTTAAAACATAACTAAGTAATAGCTAGCTATCAGCTAACGTCTCTCCATAGTACTTTGAGCTATTTCTAAATCACTAATCTTCGTTTCTATTGTAACAAATAAACTATGTTTCTTACAAATATTATCACTGCAGGACAAGGAATAGCTAAACATGCTTCACAGCCACGGCTATCAGCAAGCTCGCGCTCCTGAATAGGGCCTTTTCAGCCGCAAGGACTTTTTCAGGAACTTTCCCACTTACCCCCAGTAAATAAAGTTCCCCCTGTGTTTCCACCAAAAATACACGGGTGGGATTAATTCTTCAGGAACCTTTCCGAGTTCCTCCAAGCTAGGTGGGACTTTTCAAAGCTACACGGAACATTTTTGGGGGCAGGCTGTGCTGTCGAACACAGTTGGGAGCGTTCCTAAAACGTATTTTTCAAACCACTACCAGAGTTTGTGCAGCGACTTGTTTATTTCTTATTTCTTGAGTATTTCTATTTCAACAAACTTGACAACGGAGAGAAAGAAGAACAAAGGTAGCTTTCGAAATTCAGAAACTTTTGTGGGGCATCTTTGTGCTGAAGAACGCTAATAAGTGGAACTATTTGGGAGTGTTTTGACTCGGCCATGGTCTTTAAACTTTATGCAGTTTATTGTTATTTATCATTTGTACAAACTTCTTTTTAATACGCACAGCTACGAGAAGTGGACCAACTCTTTTAAGCGTATTTTCGGAGGAGTATGAAGTCGGACTCGAAGCGGCAACCTCAGCTGCTTACTACTCTGACTATGTTGGACAGATGTGGAAAATAAGGAGGCAGCACATGAGTGGAACAAAGGTAAACGACATCAAATATTAACTAGTTATACTGAACAAAAAAATAAACAAACCACTTTTGTTTTTGCTCCCATTTTTCATGAGTTGAACTCAAATATCTAAAACCTTTACCATATACACAAAATACCTTTTCCTCTTAAACGTTGTTCACAAATCTGTCAAATCTGTTAGTGAGCATTTCTCATTTGCCAAGTTAATCCATCCCACCTCACATGTGTGGCATATCAAGGTGCTGTTTAAACAGCATGATTATTGCACAGGTAATGTCTTAGACTGCCCACAATAAAAGGCAGTTTTGATTTATTGGGAGTCAAAACTTGCGACATAGCATTGTGCTCTGCAATAAAACTGCACATTTCAGAATGGCCTTGTATTGTGGGCAGCCTAAGGCACACCTGTGCAATGATGATGCTGTTTTAATTAGCATCTTGATGTGCCACACCTGTGAGGTGGGATTGATTATCTTGGCAAGAAAGAAATGCTCTCTAACAGAGATTTACACAGATTTGTGAAGAATATTTGAGAGGAATAGGTATTTTGTATATATAGCAGAAGTTTTAGATCTTTGAGTTCAACTCATGAAAAATGGGAGCAAAAACAAGTGTTGCATTTATATTTTTGTTCAGTGTACTATTACATGTTGTGAAAGTGGTCAGTGACACTCAATTTGTGTAGTTATTAACCTCAACCCGAGCGAACAGAATGTTAACACTAACAAGCTAACGCCAGAGCTGATGTGTTTGTGTTGTCAGCATGAGATAAATACTAAAATGTATTATTTATATATTCTTATTTACAGCTGAAAAGGACCAAAAGGAATCGCCTGACCCTCATTGTCACACCGCGGTGAGGGATGTCTTGTCTTGTTTTTTTTGTCACGTGAATTTCATGTCTTAGTTTAAAAAGTGACTCTCCTCTCGTTTCAGGTCACTTGCCCTTCCTTATGTGTCATCAGTCTGATGTCATCCCTGATCCCTGATTGTTTCCACCTGTTCCCCATTACCCCCATGTGTCTTATAAGCCCACGCCTCCCTTTGTTCTGTGCCAGAATGTCTCGTTCATCTCTAGCATCATGCCCAAGCCTTGGCTCGTCTCGCTTTTGAGTATCCTGATCCTGAATTCCCTTGTTGGTATTTTGAGTTTCCTTTTCTCCTCTTAAGCAGAGTGATTTTTGGTTATAGTTTTGCAGTCGAAGTGGTGAGTTTCAGTTATTCTTACAGTTCCTTCTTTTTCTCAATTTTTGCGTGAAATTCTGTTAACTAATTTTCTAGATCAGAAACAGTGAAGAAGTTTTATAGCCATTGTTTCTCCCTCCTTTTGGAACGTTGTTTGTTATTGATAAATTTCATAGTTATATTCCGCGCTAAGTATAGTTCGCAATTGATATTTTTTTTGTTTCCTCCTTCCGGGGTGATTTTCGGTTGTTCCCTTTTTGTGGAACCTTTTCGGCTAGTTTGTCAGATTATAGCCATTGTTGAATTGCCCTGTCTCTGGAGGTGAAAAGTAGCATTCAAAATAAAAACCTGCCAGATTGTTCCCCACTTTGCATCTGAGTCCTATTTTTGACCAAGCCTGACACTAATGAATTCATCAATTACAGAGAGGACACATTTCTGACTGTTGGGCATTGCGGACAAAAGCCTAACTTTTCATGAACAATTCGGTACACTATATCGATTTGTATGTTATTGCTTTGTATTTCATTTACCTACTTTTGAGTAAAATAACTAATATTGTTTATTTATTTACATGGTATCAGTGTAGAAATAGAGTAAAACCGTACTCAAAACGTCATCAGCCTGATTTATATAAACTACCCTAAACTGGGAAATGCATTGGAAACACAAACCACACACTTCTACAGGAACTATAGATCCAGGTATCAAAAATTCCTGAACTTTTGGTGAAAAAAGAACTAATGGAAACAAAAGGATGGGTCTACACGCATATCAATTGTAACAATATCAAGTACAAGACCCGTATCTAGTCGATACTACAATGATTACACCAATATTTTTTATCATCACAAAATATTTGTTCCTTTTTTAAAATTGTATTATGTTTATAAACTCAGGAAATACTAGGGGTGTAGGAAAAAATAGATTCAAATTTGAATCGCGATTCTCACGTTGTGCGATAGAGAATCGATTCTCATTTAAAAAAAAAAGATATTTTTATTTTATTTATTTATTCTTTTTTTTTTTTGTGGAAATTATTTAATTCAACAAAACAATACACAGCAATACCATAACAATGCAATCCAATTCCAAAACCAAACCCAACCCAGCAACACTCAGAACTGCAATAAACAGAGCAATTGAGAGGAGACACAAACACGACACAGAACAATCCAAAAGTAGTGAAACAAAATGAATATTATCAACAACAGTATCAATATTAGTAACAATTTCAACATAGCAGTGATTAAAAATCCCTCATTGACATTATCATTAGACATTTATAAAAAAAAAATAAAAAAAGAACAATAGTGGCTTACACTTGCATCACATCTCATAAGCTTGACAACACAGTGTCCAATATTTTCACAAGATAAAATAAGTCATATTTTTGGTTCATTCAATAGTTAAAACAAATTTACATTATTGCAATCAGTTGATAAAACATTGTCCTTTACAATTATAAAAGCTTTTTACAAAAATCTACTACTCTGCTTGCATGTCAGCAGACTGGGGTAGATCCTGCTGAAATCCTATGTATTGAATGAATAGAGAATTGTTTTGAATCGGGAAAATATCGTTTTTGAATCGAGAATCGTGTTGAATAAAAAAAAAATCGATTTTGAATCGAATCGTGACCCCAACAATCGATACTGAATCGAATCGTGGGACACCCAAAGATTCGCAGCCCAAGGAAATACGTTCCTGGACAAATGAGCACTTTAAATATGACCAATGTATGAACCTGTAACAACTTGGTATCGGATCAATATCCAAATTTGTGGTATCACTCAAAACGTACATAAAGTACCCAAACAACAGATGAATAAATGCTTTTTACATTTTAATAGATGTGTAGATAGAACATGTTAAAACAGAGAACAACCAGATATTAACAGTAAATGAACAAATAGAAATAATAGTCCATCAATTTTCTACGGTTTGTCCCTCATTATTTTGACAAAATAATACAATGACAAATGACACAATATGTTACTGCAAATTTAGAGCTTTTGTAACCCGTTTGCTTACTAACTACTAAAAGTGAAGTTTTCTAGGATGTTCACTATCTTATTTAATGACAAAATTGTTCTTTGATTGCAATTAGAAACATATTTTTAATGTATTTAACGTAGGGCTGGAGCCTATCCCAGCTGCACTCGGGCGGAAGCAGGGTACAACCTGGACAAGTCACAACCTTATCGCAGGGCCAACACAGATAGACAGACAATATTTACACTCACATTCACACACTAGGGTCAATTTAATGTTGCCATTCGACCTACACCCAAGTGCATGTTTTTGAAGGTGGTAGGAATCCAGAGTACACGGCGGGAACCCCCGCAGTCACGGGAAGAACATTCAAACTCCACACAGAAAATGCCAGAGCCCGGGGATCGAACCCAAGACCTTCGTATTGTGAGGCACACGCACTAACCCCTGCCTTATAAAACAGGATATAAACTGTAAATATTGTTTTAGGGATGTCACAGTTGGAAGTTTCTTATCACGGTTATTGTGACCAAAATTATCACGATTACCATTATTATTGCTGTATTTTTAAATGTGCTCAACATTTTCAAAAAGTACTTATACTGAAATCTTTTAACCAGGTTTTATTTAAAATACACAAACAACACATTCAAAATGATTTCCTTTGTAGAAGAAACATAATTGTAGATAAAAACACTGTTTCATGGACCTCAAGTAGAAATTGAATGTGCATATGAAAACAACAAAAGCATTTTAAACAAAGTAAAATGGCAGAAACAAAATTACATAATTAAATAAAATAAATGTGAAAATTGTGCACTTTATGGACATAAAAGATAAACTGTCTCTTCTTTGTTCACACCTGTCGCCATCTAAAAACAGCAGTGTGCTCTTAAACGCAGGCCGAGACTCCACCAAAATGAAGCGAGGGAAAATAAATTAAACCAAGCGCTCTGCTCTCTTTACTCCTAGGGCGGGGGTCGGCAACCCGCGGCTCTAGAGCCGCATGCGGCTCTTTAGCGCCGCCCTAGTGGCTCTCTGGAGATTTTTCAAAAATGTATGAAGAATGGAAAAAGATGAGGGGGAAAAAAATCTATTTTTTTGTTTAGTATGGTTTCTGTAGGAGGACAAACATGACACAAACCTCCCTAATTGTTATAAATCACACTGTTTATATTAAATATGCTTCACTGATTCGAGTATTTGGCGAGCACCGTTTTGTCCTACTAATTTTGGCGGTCCTTGAACTCACCGTATAGTTTGTTTCCATGTATAACTTTCTCCGACTTTCTAGGACGTGTTTTATGCCACTTCTTTTTCTGTCTCATTTTGTCCACCACACTTTTAACGTTGTGCATGAGTGCACAAAGGTGAGTTTTGTTGATGTTATTGACTTGCGTGGAGTGCTAATCAGACATATTTGGTCACTGCATGACTGCAAGCTAATCGATGCTAACATGCTATTTAGGCTAGCGATATGTACATATTGCATCATTATGCCTCATTTGTAGCTATATTTGAGCTCATTTAGTTTCCTTTAAGTCCTCTTAATTAAATGTATATCTCATGACACATGTAATATGGCTTTTAATTTTTTGCGGCTCCAGACAGATTTGTTTTTGTATTTTTGGTCCAATATGGCTTTTTCAACATTTTGGGTTGCAGACCCCTGTCCTAGGGGAAATTTCAAGCCAAACGACGCTAATGCGCATGCGCCAGCGCTGCTGTGACTCCGTTTCTAGGAAGTTAGCAGTGTTGCCTAAATTGCATTAATAAATGACGGTTTTTCGGTAATTAAAAATTTAAACAGTATTACTAACCGCAGTTTATCATTATACCGTTCAATGTTACATCCCTAACTGTTTGGTTTTTCATACAATGTTTCATATAGAAAAGTTAGTGTTTCTTCTTAAAATGAATGTTACATGTTAACATTGTTGTGTGTTGGGGAGCCCAAGCACTAATTGACTTGATTTAAATTCATTTCAACAGGCGGTACTATTTTTTGAATATTTTGAGTTGAGGTACCACTGTATTTGGGTCAACTGGACTCCAACGCTTGACAAAAGAAGAAGCATAATTAAATGCAGTATAAGATAGTGTAATATATGGTATTTTGATTTTAACACGGTCATTTATAAAGTATTTATCTATTCATCGTTAGACTAAATATATACATTTACAAATTACTATACTAAAGTAGAGTCTATGAAAGGAGTCTTGTAATAAATATTTGGGGGTAATTTACCAAGCGATTCATTCAATAAGCGCTATGTCATGTGAATTATTATTATTTTTTAATTACAGGACTAATACGAAAAATAGCTTTTTCTATTACAAGATTATCCCCACCAAACCATCGTACATTAATTTTACCCTTCAGTGGTAAACTGACTCTAATATTTTGTGTATAGTATTTGTGCCAGTATTGTGTGACTGTCTCACATGTGTGAGTTTGGTCGCTAACCACAACAGGCTTTGAATTAGCCCTACAAAAAAGACACATTTGGTTTGTTTGGACATAATACATATTGGCAAACACACTTATTTCATCTGCCAAATCCCTAAATTAACACCTTTTTGGTGAGAAAGCTCAATTTGGAACACGTCACACCAACACCACAGCTGGCATTCAAGGGTAAAATTAATTACTTCAGATACATGTGCTTCCTCTCAAAGTGGCAGACTTATTTGTATTCAGGAACATTCAGCAGAAGTAATCGATGCACACACAAAATACGGCCACCCAATGACCCGGGCCCAATCTCAAACACCCGCATGCCCACCCTCCCTGTCCCCGTCCCCAAAGCCCAGGCGACTCAGCCATGCGTGGGGAAACAAACACAGGTAAAGAGAGCAAATGAGACGGTGACAAAACACAGAAACATGAATGGGGAGAATTACAATGATGGACTGGATGAAGGACAATGGAGCTGGCATTAAACAAACGGCAAATCCCAGGATGGGGCTGCTGGGAGTATGATACAGATTACAGGCACCTCGTCCCCTGCCTGGGGAACAGGGGAGAGGCAGAGAAAAGGACACAATATTGCAAACTGACAGCTGACGTCTTCATATAAACGTATGAATTTACATTCCAATTAGAGAAAATTTACATCTTAATCACAGCAAGTAGTGTGTCGGTCTCTTGGTTAGTGTGTTGCTACGGTAATGAGGTGGGATGCTGCTGTGCTCTCTCATCCAGACAGTGATCTGTCAGCAGACGACACCTCCCTGTTATGAGGGAGTTGCGACTGCCGTCACAATCCAGTAAAATTGGCTGAAATGCGTCTTAAATACTAACAAGGTGCGAGCTGCCACCCGAGGATAATGTGGCAAATATGGAGTTTGAAAAACATAAAACATATCTTAAATACAGTGCAATGAACCACGAATGTCTCGAGCTGTCACTCAAATAACAAGCATCACGGTGCTCATTTCCATACTAATAATGGGTTTATAATTTTTTATGATTTGCACTTTGTTTTAATGGAATTTCAATTGAAAGGGGAAGCTGTCAGTGTGATAATTCAAACATATGATGTAATTAGGTGCTAATAAAAGGTAAAGTGGGTGGTATGGATGGATTGTGAAGGTGTGATCAGTATCAATCTGATTATCGATATAAATTACAGAGTAATGAGTCATTTAGAGAGTGTTACAGTACAAATACAATGGTTTTCTCCCAAGTTTGCTATCTTTAAATGTAAGGACGCTTGTTGTGGTTTGAGTCAGTGTGCTTACAATAACTTTTGGTTTGCGGTTTTGGTGTAAAATAAGCATGCCTGAGCAGAGTCCCACAAGCTCACAAGAGGAATGTAATAGGAACATATTATTCAAAGTTATGTCAACTCAACTCAGCGTTTGATGAAAACAACTTTTTTGTGACAGAAGTTGCTTGTAGCAGCAACAATTATCCAAAACATTACAGACTAGTAAAATCAGTTTAACAAGGTGAAGCAAGATGAACAAGGCCTTTACTAAGGCTTCAGCTATCAATTATTTTAGTAATCGAGTAATCTGTTGATTAATTTGTTCGAATAATCGGATAAAACACACTTTATAGTCTCAATGCATATTTTAGAGAAAATAGTTGACATGTCCTTCATTCTTTTTCTTTCATAACAAATGAACATCACCAACATTGAAATTGCACTTTTACCATGTGTGCATTGATTAAAACAAATTTAAAATCTGCGCCACCCAGATCACATTATCCACACACCACCGCCCTTTATTTGCTCTATCAATGCTGTGGCCATGCAAAAAAAAACAATGTCTTCAAATTTGAAGTTCCAGGCACTCCATGCGGTTTGTATTTAGTACATTTAAGTAAGTTACAATCATTAAACAACTAATCAAAGCGACATAAAATAGATTAGATTTTTTAATTGATTGAATCAATTAATCGTTGCAGCCCTAGCCTTCAGGCTTTAGTAAAAAAAAGATCAATGCAAATGAGTCACCAACTTCCTTGTCAAGAAGGCCTTTCTTTTTGTACACCCTGATGCAGTATCTGTTAGCAGCATATTACTGAAAATGGTCTTTAACTTTTACACCAGGCCATGACTTTCTGACGGGGGAACTATCAGTAAAGAAATAAGACAAATCCAGTAAAAAGTAAAATAAAATGATTGCATGCCCAGGGTGCATGCAGCATGCATCCCCAAAACAACACATGTGGTGATATGTGGGTTGTGGCTGAGACTCTGCTTTACCCTGCAAGCTGTTTAGGGAGGATGCTAGGACACTGCACACATGCCCTCTGGTACTTATCTTGCATTTTCTAACCCTACAAATTGATTCCCAGAGCAGCGCTGTTATGTCTGCATACAGCTTTGTTTTTTGTGTATGTGAGGGACAAATTGGGCTCAGCAGTTTAGTTGAATAAAAAAGTCATCATAGGACCTATGATGGTTTTCCTCTTTTATGACTTATAAATGTTGCTACAATTTATGATATATGCGTTGAACAATGCCAAAGCATCAAATAAAAGGGTAATGCATTTGCGCGTAAGCTTGCACACAGTTTGGGGGAAGCACTTGACCGCTAGGTAATAATAGGTAGTAATTTCTTAACAGTGGGCCATTTCTGATGTCACAGATTGACACACGTACATTTGTGATCATTCTAGACATGTTGTGTCGGCAATCTTTCCACAACTTTGCTGAGAGAGACTGCCTATGCTGGAGCTTCTGTATATTCCTTCACGTTTCATGCCCTAACGCCTGCTCTATGGCTACAAAATATATATTTCCGTGTTTATTTGTCCACTACATTGGGGCCACCGAGAACTCGAGTTAGCTGCTTAACTCCAAAAACACGGCGACATTGCGACTTAGTTTGAGGAAACACAAGACAAGAAAGGATAAAGTATTATGTTCTTTTAATTTTGACATGCACATGCTATGCGACATGCAGCAACATAAAAGTTGATAAAAGCAGCTTTTTTTGATGCAGCTCTGTATCGATCGGAGAATGGGCAACTGTACATAATGTTGTGACCCGCAAATCTATAAATTGTTTATGAAGTTTATTTTCTATTGTGACTGAAAAATAAAAAATAGAGGTGATGTTCGACTTAAATATACAGTATTAACAGTGTGCATTTGGAAAATATAAATTATGATAGTTTTGGAGATGGTGGGGTGTGGGCGGTATCAATCTGGAAACGCCTCGACAAACGAACATCTTGTAGAGAGACTCAAAAACTTAATATAAACGTGACTGTGGAAAAAAATTAACACAAAAACATATCTAATACATATTATCTAGAACACAAGGAAGTGTGTTAAATGTAGATTACAATCAGTGTAATATGCAAAACCAACTTTTAATGGTGTACTCAGGCTCACTCCATAAATCCTGGGAATTTGAAATCAAACCATGAAGGCATGGCGGAGATATTTATAAAACAATCTTGCCCTCTTCCAAACTTGCTCCTAACAACTTTTCTAATTTTAGACGATTGTGATATTTTTGTCATAGTTACTTCGGATATTTCTATATATGGTAAAGGTTTACACAAAGAGCTTTGTGCGAGTCCGCCATTTTTATCCAGTTGTAATCCAAAGTTGTAGTAACCACTGCATTCGACGCTTTGCATTGGACTTGGTGATGTATGGCTTAGATGCAGCTGTTTGGCCATGGAAACCCATTCCATGAAGCTCTCTGCGTACTGCATGTGGGCTAATTGGAAGGTCACATGAAGTTTGGAGCTCTGTAGCAACTGACTGTGCAGAAAGTCGGCAACCTCTTTGCACTATGCGCTTCAGTATCCGCTGACTCCTTTTTGTCAGTTTACGTGGGCTACCACTTTGTGGCTGAGTTGCTGTTGTTCCCAAACGCTTCCATTTTCTTATAATAAAGCCGACGGTCGACTTTGGAATATTTAGGAGCGAGGAAATTTCACAACTGGATTTGTTGCACAGGTGGCATCCTATGACAGTTCCACGCTGGAGATCACTGAGAGCGGCCCATTCTTTCACAAATGTTTGTAGAAACAGTCTCCATGCCCAAGTGCTTGATTTTATACACCCGTGGCCGGGCCAAGTGATTAGGACACCTGATTCTGATCATTTGGACGGATGGCCAAATACTTTTGGCAATATAGTGTATACTCAACAGGTCACAACATGAGGTACACCTGCACACTCTCTGATTGATTTAGAGAATGCACAATTGTTTTGCTTTTAACAGCATTTATGTCTTGGCATGATACACATGGGTGTTACAATGCTAAGGCAAATATTATAAGAAAACTATACTTTATCTCCTCCCTCTCTGGCTAAAAGCTTGACTTAATGTCCAAATAGGAATGTCCATTTTGCTGTGACGTAGAGCTGGGCGATTATATGATCGTGATCGTTGATTAATTTGAGTTTGATCACCGTGATCAGCTGTTAGCATATTTCCTCAATCAAACATGGTGGAACTGTCTGTTAGAAGTAACTGCAGTAGTAAATGGTAGGGAAGCAACGACGCTTAGTATAATCCTGCACGGAACAATACACCTTTATTGACCATTATGTGTGTGTGTCTGTGAATGTGTGTGTTTGTGTACGTTTACATGTGTTTGCTTGAAAGTGTTTGTTGCCGTGTATGTGCATGACCTCCTGTTTGAAAATCAGGCTCGTCACAACGTTATTAAAGGCCTACTGAAACCCACTACTACCGACCACGCAGTCTGATAGTTTATATATCAATGATGAAATCTTAACATTGCAACACATGCCAATACGGGCGGGTTAACTTATAAAGTGCAATTTTAAATTTCCCGCCACACTTCCGGTTGAAAACGTCTAGATATGATGACGTATGCGCGTGACGTAAACGGTTGATACGGAAGTATTGGTACCCCATTGAATACAATACAAAAAAGCTCTGTTTTCATTTCAAAATTCCACAGTATTCTGGACATCTGTGTTGGTGAATCTTTTGCAATTTGTTTAATGAAAAATGGAGACTGCAAAGAAGAAAGTTGTAGGTGGGATCGGTGTATTAGCGGCGGACTACAGCAACACATCCAGGAGGACAGAGATGGATAGCAAACGCGCTAGCCGGCAAACTCACCTTAACTTCCTCTGTCTCGCCGACCGCATCTGTGATCGGGTAAAGTCCTTCGTCGCACCGTCGATCGCTGGAACGCAGGTGAGCACAGGTGTTGATGAGCAGATGAGGGCTGGCTGGCGTAGGTGGAGCGCTAATGTTTTTATCATAGCTCTGTGAGGTCCCGTTGCTAACTTAGCTTCAATGGCGTCGTTAGCAACAGCATTGTTAACCTTCGCCAGGCTGGAAAGCATTAAATAGTATTTACATGTCCATGGTTTAGTAGTATTGTTGATCTTCTGTCTATCCTTCCAGTCAGGGATTTATTTATTTTGTTTCTATATGCAGTTAAGCACGATGCTATCACGTTAGCTCCGTAGCTAAAGTGTTTCGTCGATGTATTGTGGTGGAGATAAAAGTCACTGTGAATGTCCATTTCGCGTTCTCGACTCTCATTTTCAAGAGGATATAGTATCCGAGGTGGTTTAAAATACAAATCCGTGATCCACAATAGAAAAAGGAGAGAGTGTGGAATCCAATGAGCCAGCTTGTACCTAAGTTACGGTCAGAGCGAAAAAATATATGTCTTGCACTGCATTCTAGTCCTTCACTCTAACGTTCCTCATCCACAAATCTTTCATCCTCGTTCAAATTAATGGGGTAATCGTCACTTTCTCGGTCCGAATCGCTCTAGCTGCATTGAAAACAATAGGGAAATGTGAGGAGCCTTTCAACTGACTACGTCACGCTACTTCCGGTACGGGCAAGGCTTTTTTTTTATCAGATACCAAAAGTTGCGATCTTTATCGTCGTTGTTCCCTACTAAATCCTTTCAGCAAAAATATGGCAATATCGCAAAATGATCAAGTATGACACATAGAATGGATCTGCTATCCCCTTTTAAATAAAAAAAAATAATTTCAGTAGGCCTTTAATGATCAATCATTGTTGTGCCTCTTCCCCTTACACAGCTCGGAATTGCAGCCCAGAATAACAAAATAAAGAAATATGACTTACACTAGCATAGAAGTTGAAACAACATTTAGAAGGAGCGGCGACTTTAGTGACAGGCTTTAGTTTCAGTACCTGCTGCAGCGCACCAGTAATCCTGCCATAAATGCAGCTAGCAGGCACTCACATGATTCTTTATTAGTCCCGACTGTGAGAATAAACACACCCACTAATTTAATCAGAAAAAGGCATTTTTATATCTAACTGTTTTTCAATCAGACTTTTTGTTTATGTGTTTGCAAAGATTCAACTCGTCTGATATAACGTATGCTAAAAAAAAACCCTCTGCATACAGACACTTTGTGTTCAAATCATTTTTGAGTTTGTGGATAAAAAACATTTTGTTCCTGAAATAATCATTAAACTTGTTTTATGTGTTGGTACACGTTATTGTCCAGTACCTCAAATTCAAACTACACTTTAATGTAATTGTATTCAATATATGCTAAAGTATTTGAGTTTTCAAAAAACTCCACAATATGGGCCATCGCTTGTCATTTGCCAAAGCACCGGTGAGAAGCACTGATGCATACAAGTAATTAAAGAATACGAATACTAATTTCCTATTTAAAGTGTCGTTAAGTAAATGTTAACTTGAAGTAAAAGTCTTGTAGTATTCAGTACACCACTGATACTTTGTTTACTGCCGAATGCACTTTTTGATGAGAAGCAAAAAAAAAAAAAGAAAAAAAAAAAATTGAGGGAAAAAAAGTTGTCTTGACTCCCACAAAATGTACAGAAAAAGAAGCAAAACCATGGCCCTAAAACGGAGGTACAGACTGGAACGTGGGCTACCTGTACCGTTGCACCTCTCGTAAGCACAATTATATATATGAACAAAATGACAGTTGTCACCTCGATCAAACATGGCGGAAATGTCTGTTACAAGATACTGCCATGGTAAACAGTAGGGATGCAATGGTACTCGCTATAATCCTGCAGGGGACAATCCGGCTTTAATTTAAAAAAAAATAAAAAATAGTGATATTAATCAAGATAGGATGATATGAAACTATTAACCGTGATTATTTTTTTGCCATATCGCCCAGCCCTACTGTGACGTCACAACGTAGCCGGACGGCAAAAACCCATGGACAGAGGCATCCAAAACTGCGTGCAAGCTCATGCTCGAATGCATGGCCCCCTATGATTTGACGTTTTGGCATTGTTCAAACGAGTAAGCAACATTGCAATATTTATAAATCAGAAAAGACAAAATTCGTTATAAGCATGTTAAGGATGTTATTTTGGAATCTGAGTGAGTACAGAGCAGTGCACATGAAAAAGTGACCGATCAATCAAATAAAAAGGAAAAAGAGTAAAGGAGAGCGAGCAGTGCCTGAAAAAACAAACGAATAAAAACTGATGGGAAGGGAACAAGCACGTTTGAGTTTGAGGAGGGAAAGCACTTCAGTGTGCACATAGAGTGACCTTGCTACCACTCTGCCTACTCCAATATTCACCCCTACACATGCTTTTGTGCTCTACCCCTCGCCCATCTCGACACGCAAACCCTCCCCCTCGATACACCCACTACTTTTTATACAGTTTGGTTTAGCCAGTTAGCTTGCCCTGGCGTCCACACTCAAAGTACACCGGGTGCACTAAATGCAGTCTACTAATTTAATCATAATTTCGTACATTACATCTTCACTCTGCTTACAAGACTTGGGAGCGTTTAAAGGATGAACATGGGAGGACGCTGTTTCTGCCGTGTCCTATGAGATTTGTCTAATGAGGTATGCCAAATTGGATCGTTCCTCTTTTTGATAGTGAGCAGATTATATCCGATATAAATTGAGTCACTCAGTCAGCCACAACACTGAATACTGAAATAAAACACAGTCATTATGTTCCAAGATGGCGGCGCTTCAAGGCAGCGGCTTCTTGCGAGCGCTCCTGGAAGTGTAGACCGATTTGGCAAAAACACCCGTCAATTCAGTCAATTTCATGGCTGGCTCACAGCGTGTTCACTCCGTGATCACTTACGACCGACTTACGATTCTGGATGTGGAGAGATCGGGCCATTTTGGGCTGAAAGATGCGTGTACGATGGACCTACTCGCTAGCTTGGGAATTCTTCGCGAGCTACATCCAGCAGTGGCCTTTGAAGCAGCGGCGTCCACTACCAGCGGAGACCGTTGTTGTTAGCGGTGCTAACAACAAAGCTAAATGCATTGTTGTTAGCGGGGCTAACGAAAAAGCTAAATGCTAATCCACAAAGAAGCGCTAATAAGGAGTCTGTTAAGCTAGAACTAGCCAGCGCCAGGCTGGATAATCCCTGCACACATAGCAATTCTCTTAGAATAATATACAACTCACATGTTTTTTCTGCGTCAGAGGTGGACATGCATTTTACTGAGGTGGCAAACAATCTAAAAATTCCTGTCATATCAATTCCTAGATATGGTCGAAATTATTTAAAGTGCACTACGCATAATAAACGTAACATTATTAATATTGCTATTACGGATACTTTCAACAAAAACTCCTCAAAACAGCCCACTACCTATAATATAGGCTTTTTAAACATAAGGTCATTGTCTTCCAAAACGTTATTAGTTAATGAAGTCATTAGAGACAACAATCTTGATGTCGTTGGTCTAGCCGAGACCTGGCTCAAACCAGACGAATTTTTTGCGCTGGGTGAGGCGTCTCCTCCTGGCTATACGGGAACGCATATTGCCCGTCCCATTAAAAGGGGTGGGGGTGTTGCACTAATATACAACAAAAACTTTAGCCTTACCTCGGACCTAAATAATAAATATAACTCGTTTGAGGTGCTTACTGTGAGGTTTGTCACACCGCTGCCTCTGCACCTGGCTGTCATCTACCGCCCCCCAGGGCCCTATTCGGACTTTATCAATGAATTTTCAGAGTTCGTTGCTGATCTAGTGACGCACGCCGACAATATAATCATAATGGGAGACTTTAACATCCATATGAATACCCCATCGGACCCTCCATGCGTGGCGCTCCAGACTATAATTGATAGCTGTGGTCTTACACAAATAATAAATGAACCCACGCATCACAACGGTAATACGATAGATCTAGTGCTTGTCAGGGGTGTCACCACCTCTAAAGTTACGATACTCCCGTACACTAAAGTAATGTCCGATCATTACCTTATAAAATTCGAAGTTCTGACTCATTGTCAACAAACTAATAATAATAATAATAACTACTATAGCAGCCGCAACATTAATGCTGCCACAACGACGACTCTTACTGACCTACTGCCTTCGGTAATGGCACCATTCCCAAATTTTGTGGGCTCTATTGATAACCTCACTAAAAGCTTTAACGACGCCCTGCGCGACACCATTGATAGTGTAGCACCGCTAAAGCTAAAAAGGGCCCCTAAAAGGCGTACCCCATGGTTTACAGAAGAAACTAAAGCCCAGAAATTATCATGTAGAAAGCTGGAACGCAAATGGCGTGCGACTAAACTTGAGGTTTTCCATCAAGCATGGAGTGATAGTTTAATAACTTATAAACGCATGCTTACCTCAGCTAAAGCTAAATATTACTCAAATCTCATCCACCTCAACAAAAATGATCCTAAATTTTTGTTTAGTACAGTAGCATCGCTAACCCAACAAGGGACTCCTCCCAGTAGCTCCACCCACTCAGCAGATGACTTTATGAATTTCTTTAATAAGAAAATTTAAGTAATTAGAAAAGAGATTAAAGACAATGCATCTCAGCTACAACTCTAGTCTCTCTATTTTTGATGAAATAACATTAGAGGAATTATTACAGCGTGTAAGTGGGATAAAACAAACAACATGTTTACTTGACCCACTTCCTGGGAAACTTATCAAGGAACTGTTTGTATTATTAGGTCCATCAGTGTTAAATGTTATAAACTTATCACTTTCCTCCGGCACTGTTCCCCTAGCATTCAAAAAAGCGGTTATTCATCCTCTGCTCAAAAGGCCTAACCTCGATCCTGACCTCATGGTAAACTACCGACCGGTCGCCCACCTTCCGTTTATTTCCAAAATTCTCGAAAAAATTGTTGCACAGCAGCTAAATGAACACTTAGTGACTAAGAATCTCTGTGAACCTTTTCAATCCGGTTTCAGGGCAAATCACTCTACGGAGACAGCCCTCGCAAAAATGACTAATGATCTATTGCTAACGATGGATTCTGATGCGTCATCTATGTTGCTGCTTCTTGATCTTAGCGCCGCTTTCGATACCGTCGATCATAATATTTTATTAGAGCGTATCAAAACACGTATTGGTATGTCAGACTTAGCCTTGTCTTGGTTTAACTCTTATCTTACTGACAGGATGCAGTGCGTCTCCCATAACAATGTGACCTCGGACTATGTCAAGGTAACGTGCGGAGTTCCCCAGGGTTCGGTTCTTGGCCCTGCACTCTTTAGTATTTACATGCTGCCGCTAGGTGACATCATACGCAAATACGGTGTTAGCTTTCACTGTTATGCGGATGACACCCAACTCTACATGCCCCTAAAGTTGACCAACACGCCGGATTGTAGTCAGCTGGAGGCGTGTCTTAATGAAATTAAACAATGGATGTCCGCTAACTTTTTGCAACTCAACGCTAAGAAAACGGAAATGCTGATTATCGGTCCTGCTCAACACCGACATCTATTTAATAATACCACCTTAACATTTGACAACCAAACAATTAAACAAGGCGACTCGGTAAAGAATCTAGGTATTATCTTCGACCCAACACTCTCGTTTGAGTCACACATTAAGAGTGTTACTAAAACGGCCTTCTTTCATCTCCGTAATATCGCTAAAATTCGTTCCATTTTGTCCACAAGCGATGCTGAGATCATTATCCATGCGTTCGTTACATCTCGTCTCGATTACTGTAACGTTTTATTTTCGGGCCTCCCTATGTCTAGCATTAAAAGATTACAGATGGTACAAAATGCGGCTGCTAGACTTTTGACAAAAACAAGAAAGTTTGATCATATTACGCCTATACTGGCTCACTTGCACTGGCTTCCTGTGCACCTAAGATGCGACTTTAAGGTTTTACTACTTACGTATAAAATACTACACGGTCAAGCTCCTGCCTATCTTGCCGATTGTATTGTACCATATGTCCCGGCAAGAAATCTGCATTCAAAGAACTCCGGCTTATTAGTGATTCCCAAAGCCCAAAAAAAGTCTGCGGGCTATAGAGCGTTTTCTATTCGGGCTCCAATATTATGGAATGCCCTCCCGGTAAAAGTTAGAGATGCTACCTCAATAGAAGCATTTAAGTCTCATCTTAAAACTCATTTGTATACTCTAGCCTTTAAATAGACTCCCTTTTTAGACCAGTTGATCTGCCGTTTCTTTTCTTTTCTTTTCTACTCTGCTCCGGGGTGGACCGCTAGCCTGTTCATCGGATGGGGACATCTCTACGCTGCTGACCCGTCTCCGCTCGGGATGGTTCCTGCTGGCCCCACCATGGACTGGACTTTCGCTGATGTGTTGGACTTTCACAACATTATGTCAGACCCACTCGACATCCATTGCTTTCGGTCTCCCCTAGAGGGGGGGGGGGGGGGGGGGTTACCCACATATGCGGTCCTCTCCAAGGTTTCTCATAGTCATTCACATTGACGTCCCACTGGGTTGAGTTTTCCTTGCCCGTATGTGGGCTCTGTACCGAGGATGTCGTTGTGGCTTGTACAGCCCTTTGAGACACTTGTGATTTAGGGCTATATAAATAAACATTGATTGATTGATATTAATTTGAGACCTTTTGATTTAAGTGTTTGGTAAAGACACCCTCCTTACAAACACCCTGGGCCAAAAAGCTTATTTTATTATGTGGAAGGCCCAGGATGTTTTCAAACCACAGAGTCACAAATCAGAGAAAAAAAACAGAGCTGATGGTGACAAAGCACAAAACAACAGCGACAGGCTCCATCATGGACAATCACATATATGACGAGCAAAAACAATGATAAATCATCAAGACCTGACACATACAAAAATGTTCCTGACTTAAAAGCATAATGTGGATAAGAAGGAGTTTTAAAAAATGATTCATAAGAATTTGCAGACTAACATATGGAGTAACCTTTGTGGCCTCCCGGGACTTCGGGGCGTGGTGGTGGGGTTACGTCAGGGGGGTCTAACGCTCCGAGGACCGTAGGCACGCTAGGGAGAGGTGAACTGTCACCAACCATTATGATCACTAACTGAGCTATGAAAGGGGGAGGGGAAGGAGGAGAGCAGGCAAAAAAAATAAATACTGGTTCTTTGCTAACCGCCATCTCGAGCAATCCCCGGGCCTTCAGAAGCCTCGGTCTACAGTTGCCTCCTGGGAAACACTTGCACGCATGTCCTCCGCTTCCTAAGCTAGCATTCGGGCATAATGTGTGTGTGTGTGTGTTGGAGATGTGGCGGCTAAGAGGCGGACTATGTGTGTCGTTGGGCTGTTTAAGCAGAATGTATAGATATTGGGCAACAAAAGAACTACTGTGCATGTTTCCTTACTTGCTGCAAAACGGGGATATACCGATAAGTGCTTTGGTTGGGTTGGCATTACAGAACTTGCTGCTATTACCTCCATCAGGGACGTTGTGTCTGCAAGTATAGGATTCAGCAAAAATTTGCTATACGAATGTCCACAAAACTTTGCGGAAGGGTGACTCATTAACCAGGAAAAAAACAGACAGATATTGTGGTGCAGATAGGTTTAAATTCTACACAATATTTTTGTTTGATGAAAAACCTGAACCTCCACTTGTTTGATTTGGACTTTTTAACATAATTTCATAACCAATAAAAATCTATAATGACATTTGTATTTATTATCTCCTCTGGCAGCCTGAACTGTCCTTTGGTCCAAAACATATACTTTCTCTTTAGACCACACCTCCCGATTAATTTTGTATTGGTGACAAGAGACAACAACTCAACATGCTAAAAAGGAAACCCAACTGCTGTCACTTTGTTTTATTAAAACCAGTGATGAACATAAAATATTGAGCAGATGAATGACAAACAAGTTATACAATATATCCACTGAACAGTCTGGCTGATGTATTATTATGTACTTTTTTTAATGTAATTCAATTAATTTATTAAATCGTACCTTCTTCTTTAATTTAGTATAAGC
Source organism: Entelurus aequoreus (assembly GCF_033978785.1). Lineage (NCBI taxonomy): Eukaryota > Metazoa > Chordata > Actinopteri > Syngnathiformes > Syngnathidae > Entelurus > Entelurus aequoreus. The sequence goes on along the minus strand of NC_084732.1, from coordinate 39,170,972 downwards.
AAAGAGACTCAAGAAATAAAGCAACACATAAGCACTTCATGTGTTTATTAAACACCTTTAACATTATGTTAATGTTAAAGAAATCTACTTTCTGTAGAGTGTGCATAATCCTTTGATGGACGATTGTTCCGTCAGGTTTTTTTGTATTCATATTTTCCATCAAGAGGGCCATCGTGCTGTTTAGCGTCTTCCATAATGGGTTGTTTGGTTCCGTAGCCTGTCACTAGCGTATCATTGCTCAATTAACCACTTGTCCAATAGTGACACTACTCGAACAAAGTTCCTGAAATGCATTGTCTAACACATTTGTGGGGGCTTTAGAGTCATTCTGCACTCCAAACAAGGTTTATTGTGTAAATTAAAAAAACAATCTGATTATTAATGATGATGGATTAATTTTCATTAAGGCATTACATCTGATAGCCTTACATACTCATAAATATTGATTTGTCATAGACCGGGTGCTGTGTGTTTAATGAAATAAATAAACTTTCACTGTGCAGGAAAAAACAACAACAGCTGTGCGTCACTTAACAGACAAGTAAATCCATGAGACACAAATATGGTGCATACAGTATTTTTCGCAGATGCATAATAATCTTGTCTCTGATTTGACCTTTTGTGAGTTTCAGTGAACACTGCTTAGGCACATTCTATTCCCCAGATCGCACTCCTAACACCCCTGTCACTCATCATCACTCATCATTGTTAGGGACAAAAGGAGAGTTTGGTTAAGCCACACACGGGAGTATTCTCCCACCCGGGGTCTCCCCCACCTTTACACATAGGTTTGTTAGAGTGCTCTTAAAAACGCACAACAAATCCATGTTCCTATTTTTTTACTCTGCTGACTCCTACACTTGTAGATGAGGTCACAAACTTTTCAATCTTGCCCTCCAACTTGCCTTTTGAAGTGCAGACTTGTCCTTCGCGTGGCCCTCTGACTTCTCCACAGAGCGTAATTAAAGTCTATTCAGGCTTCTATACGTCCCCTAACTATCCTCCATCCTCTAGCCTGGCCTTTCAATAGCCACCTGTGAACTCTGAAGGACATGGACACTTGCCTCCATAAAATTCATGAGTGCTGCAACATTCAGCTGCCAGCCAACATCCTTCAATGGCTGACACTGCTTTAAACAACTCTGTGTTGACTGTCGGGTGAATCCTTTTTAAATAGAACCATATTCACGATGGCAGGGGTTAAGCAAGTCCCGTGATTAGCTGAAACAAATGCCTTTATGTGGTTGGAGATAGACAGAATTAAAGGACCCAATTTGTTTTCATAAAGCGAGCACTCATTCAAGACAGAGAAAGCAGAAATTAGAAAACGGCTAAATGAACACTGAACGAGCATTTCAAAGCACTTCTTGTGGTGTAACTGACAGACTAATTAAACAATCTTTCACTGTCTCAATCCTCACAAATATTTTTCACAATAAGACTCAGGAGAGCGAGACAACCGTCACAGCTTTAGCACCACCTGACAAAGTTGTCTTCTTTCTTTATAGGAGCTGACATTTAGTATTTCCAGTGTTATGATCCGTTGCCTGGGTCATAGTTTGTTTACGTTTATTTAGGTTTTTATTCACTTGTGGTTTAAGGTCTGTTTCAGCACCCGTTTTGTGTTTCTTTGTTGTTTTCAACCTAAATAAACGTAAACAAACTATGATCCGGGCAACGGATAATAACAGTAGCGACAGGCAGGACTAAATAGCTCTCTGATTAGTGCCCGGGAACAGGTGAGCGTGCAGAACACTAATCAGAGGCAGGTGAAAACAATCAGCACCCATGACAACCAAGAAACACAAAACAGGGGTGCTGAAACAGAACTTAAACCACAAGTGAATCAAAACCTAAATAAACGTAAACAAACTATGATCTAGGCAACGGATCATAACATCCACAAATATTTAAAGACTGAAGGGAAGTCAATAACCTGCAGTGTAAGTAGAATTGTAGAAAAACAACCCATCGACCAAGTTCAATGGTACAGTTTGTATTGATAACCAGATCAGATCAGTTTTCACTATATGCTGTTTAGGAGGTATGGCGATTGGACAGATAAAATGACATGGTTATATGTAAATAAGTTTCTCTTTCTGTTACAACTGGACATATTTCTAAGTGGTACCGTTGCTTTCTTTTCATTCAGTCAACATAGAGTCGAACAATTAATTAGGGCTGCCTAATTTTGGCCAAAAATGAAATCCTATTTTCTTTTCACTGAAAATTCAATTTTCCTTTACGATTTTGATTTGTTTGGTAAAAAACTGTAATAGACAATAAGGGGGTGGCTGTTGCTGATGTCATCATATTATTTGGGATGAAATAGGCTAATATTTCTTTATTATTTCTAATGTTTCTATTTTATTATAAGAAACGTTATACATATATTTGAAGACAAATCTTTGTGACGTTGTTCATTATTTATATCAACAATGTAGCTTTCCCTCATAATATCAAGCCTTTTTAATCTATTTTTCCATTTTGATTATTTTTCTTTGTTGATTTTTATTCCGACAATGTGTTAAAGGTGCCAGATGTAGGAATGTGGCCAGAAATGGTACTGCAATCAAAGTCAAAATTCTGTAGTCCCCTCCCACTCTCCATGACTGAGGTTGCCAGATACGCAGCCGAATCCAAATCCTACTCCAAGGAACTTCAAATGGCAATCGACGAGTCCTACGCTGTAGGTTTCTCTTGTTTATGCTTCTTGCAAGATGGTTTACTAAGTAATTATGCCACATTTTACTGATGTCGATTAGCCAAATGTATATGTAAAGTTACGCAGCAATATTTTCGTCGGGCGTCGGGACAGATTGTTGGCATTACTCAGCTAAAATGTCTAGTTTGATCGCATGGACCACCATCGAAATAATTATTCATCCATCCATTTTCTACCACTTATTCCCTTAGGGGTCGCTGGAGCCTATCTCAGCTACAATCGGGCGGAAGGCGGGGTACACCCTGGACAAGTCGCCACCATATCGCAGTGCCAACACAGACAGACAGACAACATTAACACACTAGGGCCAATTTAGTGTTGCCAATCAACCTATCCCCAAGTGCATGTCTTCGGAAGTGGGAGGAAGCCGGAGTACCCGGAGGGAACCCACGCAGTCACGGGGAGAACATGCAAACTCCACACAGAAAGATCCAGAGTGCAGGATCGAACCCAGGACCTTCGTATTGTGAGGCAGACGCACTAACCCCTCTGTCACCGTGCTGCCCATTGAAATAATTATATATAATATATATTGCATAGGCCTACTTTGATGGCAACAGTAAAATCACCTCCACATTTTGTTCGGCATAACTCAATGTTGCATACAACCTGACGCACTGCATTCTCTTCCATGTACTCATATCACCATTTTTCAGTGCAGAGTGCAATTCTATGAGCCAACCCACGTTACGCAAAAACCATGTTACGCATAAATCATGTAGCCTACTACCATGTCAAAACACAACGTAGAAAATCATTACACGTAATGCATTATATTGTGCCAAGCAAATACCACCCCATATGTACCAGAAACCGAAATTAGCCATGCTAATGTTGGAACGCATTTCATCAGCGTATCAGCTGGATGACACATCGACATACAGGCTAACAGGCATATATTCCCCCGTTAGCCTATATAGTGCTAAGCTACACTAGTGTGATGTTGCTTTGCTCCTAAGCAGTCGTTGCACGTACATACTAGCTTTGTTAGACAGGATCATATACTGTATTGGACAATATAGTTTACATACGAAATGTCTATTTTAATTTATTACAAGTAATAAGAAAACGCAAATGCCTTACTTACCTATCAAGGAGGAAATTAGCAAGTTTGGTGTCCGATGAAAAAATCTTCTCCGCCTTCAATCATCTCCATCTTTCAAAGGCATACATTGAATTCTATCTCAATTCTGTACACTGCTTCTGGAATCTTAATTTTCCGGAGGGAACTCTCCTGAAGGAATCAATAAAGTACTATCTATCTATCTATCTATGTAAGGCATCCCCAATACAAATCCTCGTTTTGTTCCTGGCTTTGTCATGAATCAGTTGAGAATCGTAACGACGCCTTTTAGATTTTCTAAAGTCTGACATATTTAGTAACTTTACCAGTGGCAGGAGTTCGACGAAGAGGGCGGTGCGTAACTGGCAACCTGGATGTGACACACTCACTGACTTTCTAATTGGTCAAACGGTGGAGGACGGGGCATCGAAATGAAAACAATACCAATTTTTCGGGGCTGGCTGTAAATCTAATTTTGAAATGAGCATATCCGGGCTGAACTACCGTTATCAGTTATAAAGGTATTCGAAATGAACATTATTTTTTTAATGCCTTTTGACATATCAGGGCCATTTAATTATTACAAATGGCACCTTTAAGAGTAAAAAAAACCTGCGGTCCACAAAAGGCCCTTGGGCCACAATTTGAACACCACTGGTTTACATATATATAGTGTTGCCAATCGACTGAAGAGTGTCATGTCAGCTGTGTCTTCAAGTTATTAACACTTATGGAAGTGATACAGGTACTGTTGCTTCTGGATGTTTTTCTATGTGTTGGTACTCATATAGTAACTACCGTACATTACCTGGGGGACTTAGCAGCAGAGTGAAAAAGGAAGTATAGACAATAGTACTAACGGAGAAACGAGTGAGTACGAGTATCGTGCAGTGTTGTAAATAAAGAGTTCCTGTGTTGCTGAAAGCTGCTTATTCTGCGTAATTGAAACAAACAACAAACATAACATTTTGCAAACGGCTGTATGGATGCTTCCTGAGGTTGTGGAGGCGATCTCTACTCATGAGCCGAATACTTCACCTTTAATGACCGCTTGTATTTGATTACTGATTAAATGCATGACGCAAGACACACCCCTCTTTCACTTCATATCAAGGTTATTCAACTTAATTGCTCTAGGGGCCACATTTCCAAAGGACTGGGGGACTTCTACCTTCCCTATTATTCTTATTTTGAGAACCACTGTTTTTAAACTGTTTTTAAATGTGAAGCAATTTGTGCTATATCTTATATGTGTGACAATTCTTAGACAGAGTTTGATTTGATTGTGTTAGAAATTGCTGCAAAAATGTTTGTCTCCCAAATTTTGAACAGAATTCGGGGGGCCAGTTTGATGCCATTCCCGGGCCGGATTTGGCCCCTGCGCAGTCAGTTGAATAGCCCTGCTTTAGACGCACACCTCTCCTCACTAAAATATAGGAAAAAAGTTACAATATAACCTTTCTGCTATGTCTTGTCTGGCAAAGCAGGTGTGTTGTGAGCAGATTTACGGTAAAACTTCCATTATACTATAATTTGAGAACAAACCCGAATTCGCATTTGTGAAGGAGCAAATTTTAATTGTGGCCACAAATGATTCAATAAATGGGAAATACTTACATGTATGTATGGAGCGCTAATGTCTATGCAGACTGGATAATGCTCTCATAGGAAGAGGAGCCTACAGTAGCTTGGAGGTCCAAAACATGATAGAGAGGAAAATGTATTTAACAATTTGCTTTTTATGAACATCGTCATAATAAATTGGGTTAGGAATTAAAATTGATTAATTGTGCAGCCCTACAATAAACAAACCACAGCGTGTAACTACCCTACTTAAGCGAACTCTGGTGTACTAATGCACCCAGACCCCAAGGGAAGGGTGCTAAAAAGTGGAATAGTATGGGTCATATTTTAAGGGACATTTTACAATGGAAACAACCACACAATGCATACCATACTGCTTAGTGGAAAAACATTTAACTAGCAGTATAAAACAATAATATTACACCAGAGAAAAGCATTATAGCTTTTACTTTCACACAGTATTCAACTACTGTATTTAAGTTGCTTAATTCTGTAGCATCTTACAAACTTTCAGTAAAAAAAGAAAACAGAAATTTACGAAGTAATCACGTTTAAAAGCAGCAACGCACATAGTGACTTCGCCTTTCGACCCTCCCCTCCCTTTTCAGGACACTAAGCGTGAGAGTGTGGGAAAGTTATTTTTAGGAGCCAAGCAGAGAGCTTTCCTGAGTTTGATGCTCCTGCTCTGGATCAACATTCCACCTTTGAACCATTCCAACCACAAAACTTTTTGTCCTTCATGGCAACTTTTAACTTTCTCTGAAATAATTCATTCATAAAAATGCAACTTCTATTCAGCACAATTGTTAACTATTGAATGTGATGATTGGACTTGTGATTAAGCATTGTGGCCTTTAGGATACAGATGTGCAATGCACACTACAATATGAGTATATTTTCTTAAGTCTAAAATAACATAACTATGAGTATTTATTTACATCTGTTGATTAGAGTAGACCGTTTCCAAGAATGCATATACTAGTTTTAAAAGTATTTAAAGTGTGCAAAAGTGCATACTCCCAAGGCAACATTATACCATTATTCTTGCACAACCAAGGATAAAACAATAACATGAGTCAGAAGCCAAAGATCTGAAAAAGACTTAGTTTATAAGTATGAGGGGATATGATTTGCCAGTCACAACCATTATGCTAATAGCAAGACCCTGCCACACACTTACACATAGTCTACAGTACCACGAGACCCCACAGATGCAGGGTGGCGTGCATGTTACAGTCTTGCCTCGCTTCCACTCGCTTTAATGGGAGCTGAAGACAAGTGTGGCTATTTAAATCAAGGCTGAGTCCAGCGTGGCCAGCCTGGTCTGATGGGGGCTGAGTGGTGCATGGACCATGTTAAGGGTTCACTGCTCACCGATGCAACAGCTTCACTTCCAGGGCAAGTTGAAGCAGACCCCACTCTTACACAGTCTGGCAGGAGAAGCAAATATGCCCGCTTTTGTTTTGCTGTAACGCTGTCTTGTTGTGAGACACAATGTTTTGGCTTTTGTGTTGATTTATTACAGAAGGCAGCAGATTTGGCAAAGAACCAAATAGGTCTTACTTAATGTTGACTACGCTACAGCAACCACGACTGCAAAACAATATAGTCCAGCCTCCTTGGTGGTGGTATTTCAAAAGTAAATCAAATAATTTCAGGTTACTTTTAGGCCTCCTGTTAGATTTCTTGTGGGCATCTTTTAACTACTAAAACAGACCAACATTTTGTTGAACCAATAAAATCTTATATAGAACATATATGATCCATAATCTAAGATTGCACTGTGCTGGCACTAAACAAACCCAAACCATACAACTGGCACTCAGCACAGTCGTAACTAGGTGTGCTTTTTCAAAGGCGTATGCACATTTGCAGAACAGATACAAAAAAAATCTTGATAAATAATAGATGCACATCGGATGTATGTTGTGAATATTTTTTCGGGCTAGGCGTCCTATCGCGTGCCACCGGCTGGCCTGTGCAGTGCTCCTTGCTCTCTCTCCTTCTCATACATGCACAAACCATAAGCGCACCTCATTCCAAAATGCGACAGTATGCCGCCAAGACCGGAGGTATAAATTATTTACGGGGGCTATTATTTTAAAGGTCCATTCCCAACTGATTGTGAGGTAGGAGGTAGGACATGTCATTTGTGCAGAACCAATTTTGTTTCCTGCTAGTAGTTTTCAAACGTTGAGTACCTGAACTTAGTTATTCCTAGTCAAATATCAATTAGACCCAGTTAATGCAAGAAATTTTTTTTTTAAACTTATTAGTGATGTGGTTTTTATATTTTGTCCGCTAATAAAACTACAAACACAAAAGTATTGTTCAGAGGAAGGTGTTTTCTGCCTAACTTGTTCTGTATTCCATACTTCCTTCTTTCCCTCTCTTTTTTATTTTTCTCTCAATAATACGGTTTGGTGCTTGTCAGGAAAAGCCCTCATGTTAATTAGACTTGACCTGAGAATCACTTAACTGCTCCTCAACGTTTATGTCTCCACCCTGCCTCCCCTCTTTTCCAAGCCTTTGCTCTGTTCCTCACATAGGTCCATTAACACCCTTCCCTCGGCACCCACAGGCTTCAACGGGGAGGAGGGGTACACAGCCACCGACTTGAGACATTTTGAGGACATGCCAAGAAACATTAACCTACTCTATATGCGTCCGTTCCACTCGAATTGGACCTACTTTTTATCATTTTCGTCAGGATTAAAATATTCGACTCCACCAATCTTGACAATACAGTATAACCCAAGCAGCCTGTGATACTGTTGTTTGTTTTATGAGCAACAAAACACTGTTTTATAGTGTAGTTTCATAAAAAAACATACTACAAAATAGGGACGAATATATATTTTGACGGTTTCACAATTATCATGATTATTATAGATGGATTAATTTCACAACAAAAAATTATAGTTGCAGACATTCCTTAGGGACTTTGAAGTGTTATTGATTACGACTATACAACATCCTGTCAATGGGAGAAGACGCAAAGAAAAAGGTTCTGCTTTTGCTACCGGGAGTTTTTGATAAATACGAAGACTTTTGACCACTGATTTGTGATCACAGCCACAGGAGAGTTACCTGGCATCTTTGAACCTATTTTGGTCCGGTGAGAGGTATTGATTCGCTGAAATAAGGCGAGTTGGAAGAAACGTTAGCCTCAAGTCAACAGCCCCCTACCGCAATTCAAAGCGGTTGCTGAGCAACCAGAAGCTACAGCGAGAGTTTGAAGCCATTTTTAAGTGCTTCCGACCAGGGCCGTGACTAGGATTTGACAAATACAGAGGTCAAAAAATGGTGGTCTAAGAGAAGCTTTTCAAGGCTGAAATCATGGGTATCCCAGCACCATCCATCCATCCATCCATCTTCTTCCGCTTATCCGAGGTCGGGTCGCGGGGGCAGCAGCTTAAGCAGGGAAGCCCAGACTTCCCTCTCCCCAGCCACTTCGTCCAGCTCCTCCCGGGGGATCCCGAGGCGTTCCCAGGCCAGCCGGGAGCCATAGTCTTCCCAACGTGTCCTGGGTCTTCCCCGTGGCCTCCTACCGGTCGGACGTGCCCTAAACACCTCCCCAGGGAGGCGTTCGGGTGGCATCCTGACCAGATGCCCGAACCCCTCATCTGGCTCCTCTCGATGTGGAGGCACGATGGCGAGCGCCTGGTGGCCGGGCCTGTCCCCATGGGGCCCGGCCGGGCACAGCCCGAAGAGACAACGTGGGTTCCCCCTCCATTGGGCTCACCACCCATAGCAGGGGTCATAGAGGTCGGGTGCGATGTGAGCTGGGCGGCAGCCGAAGGCAGGGCACTTGGCGGTCCGATCCTCGGCTACAGAAGCTAGCTCTTGGGACGTGGAACGTCACCTCGCTGGGGGGGAAGGAGCCTGAGCTAGTGCGCGAGGTGGAGAAGTTCCGACTAGACATAGTCGGACTCACTTCGACGCACAGCAAGGGCTCTGGAACTAGTTCTCTCGAGAGGGCCTGGACTCTCTTCTACTCTGGCGTTGCCGGCAGTGAGAGGCGACGGGCTGGGGTGGCAATTCTTGTTGCCCCCCGGCTCAGAGCCTGCATGTTGGAGTTCAACCCGGTGGACGAGAGGGTAGCTTCCCTCCGCCTTCGGGTGGGGGGACGGGTCCTGACTGTTGTTTGCGCTTACGCGCCAAACCGCAGCTCAGAGTACCCACCCTTTTTGGATTCACTCGAGGGAGTACTTGAGAGTGCTCCCCCGGGTGATTCCCTCGTTCTACTGGGGGACTTCAACGCTCATGTTGGCAGCGACAGTGAAACCTGGAGAGGCGTGATTGGGAAGAATGGCTGCCCGGATCTGAACCCGAGCGGTGTTTTGTTATTGGACTTTTGTGCCTGTCACAGATTGTCCATAACAAACACCATGTTCAAACATAAGGGTGTCCATATGTGCACTTGGCACCAGGACACCCTAGGCCGCAGTTCCATGATCGACTTTGTAGTTGTGTCGTCGGATTTGCGGCCTCATGTTTTGGACACTCGGGTGAAGAGAGGGGCGGAGCTTTCTACCGATCACCACCTGGTGGTGAGTTGGCTGCGATGGTGGGGGAGGATGCCGGACAGACCTGGCAGGCCCAAACGCATTGTGAGGGTTTGCTGGGAACGTCTGGCAGAGTATCCTGTCAGAGAGAGTTTCAATTCCCACCTCCAGAAGAACTTTGAACATGTCACGAGGGAGGTGCTGGACATTGAGTCTGAATGGACCATGTTCCGCACCTCTATTGTCGAGGCGGCTGATTGGAGCTGTGGCCGCAAGGTAGTTGGTGCCTGTCGTGGCGGTAATCCTAGAACCCGTTGGTGGACACCGGTGGTGAGGGATGCCGTCAAGCTGAAGAAGGAGTCCTATCGGGTTCTTTTGGCTCATAGGACTCCTGAGGCAGCGGACAGGTACCGACAGGCCAAGCGGTGTGCGGCTTCGGCGGTCGCAGAGGCAAAAACTCGGACATGGGAGGAGTTCGGGGAAGCCATGGAAAACGACTTCCGGACGGCTTCGAAGCGATTCTGGACCACCATCCGCCGCCTCAGGAAGGGGAAGCAGTGCACTATCAACACCGTGTATGGTGAGGATGGTGTTCTGCTGACCTCGACTGCGGATGTTGTGGATCGGTGGAGGGAATACTTCGAAGACCTCCTCAATCCCACCAACACGTCTTCCTATGAGGAAGCAGTGCCTGGGGAATCTGTGGTGGGCTCTCCTATTTCTGGGGCTGAGGTTGCTGAGGTAGTTAAAAAGCTCCTCGGTGGCAAGGCCCCGGGGGTGGATGAGATCTTAAGGCTCTGGATGCTGTGGGGCTGTCTTGGTTGACAAGACTCTGCAGCATCGCGTGGACATCGGGGGCGGTACCTCTGGATTGGCAGACCGGGGTGGTGGTTCCTCTCTTTAAGAAGGGGAACCGGAGGGTGTGTTCTAACTATCTTGGGATCACACTCCTCAGCCTTCCCGGTAAGGTCTATTCAGGTGTGCTGGAGAGGAGGCTACGCCGGATAGTCGAACCTCGGATTCAGGAGGAACAGTGTGGTTTTCGTCCTGGTCGTGGAACTGTGGACCAGCTCTATACTCTCGGCAGGGTCCTTGAGGGTGCATGGGAGTTTGCCCAACCAGTCTACATGTGTTTTGTGGACTTGGAGAAGGCATTCGACCGTGTCCCTCGGGAAGTCCTGTGGGGAGTGCTCAGAGAGTATGGGGTATCGGACTGTCTGATTGTGGCGGTCCGCTCCCTGTATGATCAGTGCCAGAGTTTGGTCCGTATTGCCGGCAGTAAGTCGGACACATTTCCAGTGAGAGTTGGACTCCGCCAAGGCTGCCCTTTGTCACCGATTCTGTTCATAACTTTTATGGACAGAATTTCTAGGCGCAGTCAAGGCGTTGAGGGGATAAGGTTTGGTGGCTGCAGGATTAGGTCTCTGCTTTTTGCAGATGATGTGGTCCTGACGGCTTCATCTGGCCAGGATCTTCAGCTTTCGCTGGATCGGTTCGCAGCTGAGTGTGAAGCGACTGGGATGAAAATCAGCACCTCCAAGTCCGAATCCATGGTTCTCGCCCGGAAAAAGGTGGAGTGCCATCTCCGGGTTGCGGAGGAGACCCTGCCCCAAGTGGAGGAGTTCAAGTACCTCGGAGTCTTGTTCACGAGTGAGGGAAGAGTGGATCGTGAGATCGACAGGCGGATCGGTGTGGCGTCTTCAGTAATGCGGACGCTGTATCGATCCGTTGTGGTGAAGAAGGAGCTGAGCCGGAAGGCAAAGCTCTCAATTTACAGGTTGATCTACGTTCCCATCCTCACCTATGGTCATGAGCTTTGGGTTATGACCGAAAGGACAAGATCACGGGTACAAGCGGCCGAAATGAGTTTCCTCCGCCAGGTGGCGGGGCTCTCCCTTAGAGATAGGGTGAGAAGCTCTGCCATCCGGGGGGAGCTCAAAGTAAAGCAATCACGCTGATTGTCAAAGATGTTAGACAATATAATGTGATAGTTCTACCTCAATGAATGCTTTTACTATTTGTATATAATATCATTATATATATATAAACCCCGTTTCCATGTGAGTTGGGAAATTGTGTTAGATGTAAATATAAACGGAATACAATGATTTGCAAATCCTTTTCAACCCATATTCAATTGAATGCACTACAAAGACAAGATATTTGATGTTCAAACTCATAAACTTTATTTTTTTTTTGCAAATAACAATTAACTTAGAATTTCATGGCTGCAACACATGCCAAAGTAGTTGGGAAAGGGCATGTTCACCACTGTGTTACATGGCCTTTCCTTTTAACAACACTCAGTAAACGTTTGGGAACTGAGGAGACACATTTTTTAAGCTTCTCAGGTGGAATTATTTCCCATTCTTGCTTGATGTACAGCTTAAGTTGTTCAACAGTCCAGGGGTCTCCGTTGTGGTATTTTAGGCTTCATAATGCGCCACACATTTTCAATGGGAGACAGGTCTGGACTACAGGCAGGCCAGTCTAGTACCCGCACTCTTTTACTATGAAGCCACGTTGATGTAACACGTGGCTTGGCATTGTTTTGCTGAAATAAGCAGGGGCGTCCATGGTAACGTTGCTTGGATGGCAACATATGTTGCTCCAAAACCTGTATGTACCTTTCAGCATTAATGGTGCTTTCACAGATGTGTAAGTTACCCATGTCTTGGGCACTAATACACCCCCGTACCATCACAGATGCTGGCTTTTCAACTTTGCGCCTATAACAATCCGGATGGTTCTTTTCCTCTTTGGTCCGGAGGACACGACGTCCACAGTTTCCAAAAACAATTTGAAATATGGACTCGTCAGACCACAGAACACTTTTCCACTTTGTATCAGTCCATCTTAGATGAGCTCAGGCCCAGCGAAGCCGACGGTGTTTCTGGGTGTTGTTGATAAACGGTTTTCGCCTTGCATAGGAGAGTTTTAACTTGCACTTACAGATGTAGCGATCACCTGTAGTTACTGACAGTGGGTTTCTGAAGTGTTCCTGAGCCTATGTGGTGATATCCTTCACACACTGATGTCGCTTGTTGATGCAGTACAGCATGAGGGATCGAAGGTCAAGGGCTTAGCTGCTTACGTGCAGTGATTTCTCCAGATTCTCTGAACCCTTTGATGATATTACGGACCGTAGATGGTGAAATCCCTAAATTCCTTGCAATAGCTGATTGAGAAAGGTTTTTCTTAAACTGTTCAACAATTTGCTCACGCATTTGTTGACAAAGTGGTGACCCTCGCCCCATCCTTGTTTGTGAATGACTGAGCATTTCATGGAATCTACTTTTATACCCAATCATGGCACCCACCTGTTCCCAATTTGCCTGTTCACCTGTGGGATGTTCCAAATAAGTGTTTGATGAGAATTCCTCAACTTTATCAGTATTTATTGCCACCTTTCCCAACTTCTTTGTCACGTGTTGCTGGCATCACATTCTATTCCGTTTATATTTACATCCAACACAATTTCACAACTCATATGGAAACAGGGTTTGTATAAAACACCATTTTAATATCATTAAAACATCAATTTAAAATAGAAAAACCGACATTTTTACAGCAGCCAGGTTTCGAACCCAACACCTTCTGCTTTGTAAAGCAAGTACTAATGACACCTGCTACGGAGCACCGGAAGTGCCTGTGGAAAATGTGTGTTTATATTCTAATCAGTGACAGAGCAGGATGTGGCCAGGAATAAGTTTGGGGTAAAATTTTATGAAGCGTCTTGTCTTTCAATAATTTACATTTTAATGTGCTTCTTTAGCGCAACCCCCCCGGTCCCCACTTATCGCGAAGCCCTATGCAGACCGCGTGTTCTGCATTTAGGGTGGGGCGGCACCAGACTGACACGACAACGTTATTAACTGACAGTGTTTCACATCAATTTAATTCAAGTGAAACCAACATTAGTTACATCAGCATGATTTATTGTTACTGTTATGTTGACAGCACATTTATTTCTGATCAGATAATCTTTAAAGCGTTACGTTGTTGGAGTTGTAGCGGGCTGTGAATGAGGAAAAATCCTATATTCAGAGAAGACGATATATCGCATTATGTTGTACAGCGTACACAATGTGCTATATAAATTACATTTGCAGTCAGTTATATCATCTTTTTTTTGTCACTTAAAAACATACAGTGGACATGACCTCGGAGGCCTCAATGGTAGTTACGGCCATGCTTCCGACAACACATAGGGATATAAGTTGACATGCTGACACCTCAAGTAGATCTCTGAACGGCGCAAGGAACGAAATCGTTAAAATAAACAAGTTAAAAGTTCCGCAAGTCGCTAAAGAAGCAACTGCCGTTAGCGAGCAATACAAGAGGCACTGACGTCAGCGAGCTTCTGCGATGTCAAAATCTAAATTAAAAACTCAAATCCTGAAACCTTCTGTGTCATCTGAATCAAATGATTCTCTGGACACCGGACAAGAAGGAAAGCAATATTTGATGTTGGACACAGGACATGATGAAAACCTAGACTTGATGCTAAAAAAATAGTTGATGACATAGAAAGAGTAAGTTTAGAACACAAAGCAAACCTGTAAGGGGTATAAAAGAACTTAAAGAAGGTCTGAGAAAAGCAATAACAGAATACAAAGAAGATCTGAGAAGTCTGCAGGAAAATATAGAAAGTCTGCAAAGCCAGATTAACAACATTAAGAAAGGAATGGGTCAAGAAGTGAGGATTCTCCAAGAATAAGTTATTGCAGTGTAATGAGACAACAACATGCTGAGAAATATCATAATGAAATGGATCAGGAAAAATGAATGAACGATATCATCGTGACAGTGCACCAAATTAAACCAAGATCCTACGCAAAAGCTGTGAATAATGGAGGAGAACCAGATAAAATGGATGTTGCCTCAGCAGAACAGCAAGTGGTCAACTTTCTGCAATCAAAGGAAATTGAAATTGACATTATAACCATCGAAACATGAATCCCACTGAATAGAAGAAACAAAGACATCACTCCAGTCATCATTGTGAAACTCGTTAACAGAAAATCTAAAATGGCACTGCTGAAACAGGGAAAGAAGCTGAAGGGAACAAATGTGTACATGAACGAGCACCTCACTAAACGCAATGCTGAAATCCCCAAGAAAGCATGTGACTTGAGAAAGCAGAGACAAATTCAGGGAACTTGGAGCGCCAACTTTAAAATCTACATCGAGATGACTGGAAGTCCAAAAGCACAAGGATCAAGGACCTGGACAAATATTCAAATTGACACTGCTTCCACAACGACAATGAGAATGGAGTCTGATGGAAACAAAAATCTACATTCAACACCAACACTACTATTGTTCCAAGGGACCCCTAAACAAGAAGACCTAAATTCTAGAGCGCATCCACCTACAATTATAGAGATTATTGAAACAACATCAAAGATTGTTGAACAAGAAAATGTGAAATTTAAAAACTTCTGCAACAAAGACCATAAAAAAACAGGATTTGGACAATGACATAGATCCAGATACAAATTGTATCAGTAATAATTGTTTTTGTTTTACAGATGAACAATATAACAGCAACATTAAATGTGATAATAAATTGTCAAGTATTCATTTTAATAGCAAAAGCTTGTATGCAAATTATAACAACATGGAGCACTTTTTAAAGCAATAGAACAAACCCTTCAAAGTGATTGCTGTCACAGAAACATGGATTGATGATAAAAAAGGAATAGATTTTGATTTGGAAGGATAAGAACTAAATTATCAACAGAACCAACAAAAACGGAGGAAGAACAGCTGTGTACGTGATGAAGAACCTGAAATACAAAGTGGTAAAAAACAAGTCAATTGCTGTTGATAAAATTTTAGAATGCATAACTATTAAAATATGTCAGGGAAAAATGCAAAAATATATTCAGCAGTTGTATATCTACATCACCTAAGTCAAGTATTGAAACATTTTAGGACTGGATCAAGGCAAATTTTATGGACACTGGTCAAAAAATAGTTTTCTTATGTAGTGACTTCAATATTGACTTATTGAACCCCAATAAGCAAAAGTCCATTGATGACTTCATTGATATAATGTATAGTCTGAGTTTATATCCTAAAATCACAAAGTCAAGCAGAATCACAGGACACTGTGTCCCACTTTTTTCGACTTCCGGTTCCGGTTTGCCATGAGTGACTGCTCGCTGACTGCTCGTTGTTGCTGTTGCGAAAAAGCTAAGTGTCGTTCTATCTGTGTGCTTTTAATTGTTTTACAGCTTTCTTTACTACTTCCCAAACATATTTAGTAGTCTTATTTAACTTGCAAATCACCCGATCTCTGTCTCACCACCCCTCCCTCAGGTAGCTAGCTGCTAAGCTAACGAAGCTAGCGCGGAGAAAGGCGGCGTTGGTCTGAAGGAATCTGCTCCCGCACATTGCGACCACTTCCCTGAAGACAGCAAAAACTTCACTCGGTGACAGAAAATACCGTGAGTATGGCTACCTGCGCTTCGTGCACCGTTCTCATGGATAGGCTGGCTCTGCTAGAGGGCAGTGTCCGCCAGTTAGAGCAGAGTAATCTCGTAACTTTAGACGTTGCGGACACATCTGCTAGCGTTAGCTGTAGCGAGCTAACTAGCCCAGCTTGTAGCAGCCCTAAGCGGCCTATAAGCAACGGTGAACCGGTTGAGACGCATAATAGATGTAGCCCTTTAGCTAGTCCTACACCCCAGTCTACCGGGCACCACACCTTAGTCATAGGGAACTCCATCACCCGAAACATAAAGCTTAGCAAACCAGCCACAAATAAGTGTATTCCGAGGGCCAGAGCACCTGACATTGAAGCTAATCTTAGGGAGCTAACTCGCAACAGGCCTAGTAAACACGTACGACAGGCTAATCGCACCACTAGCTATGCGAACATAGTTGTACACATTGGCTCCAATGACACTAGGATGAGACAGTCAGAGATTACAAAGAGGAACATAGCTAGGACTTGTAATCTCGCTAGCAAGAATGTCCAGGCATCGAGTAATTGTCTCTGGCCCCCTGCCTGCGAGAGGCAATGATGAGAGATATAGCAGATTAGTCTCGCTTAACAAGTGGCTGGCTAGTTTTTGTAGACAACCGGGACTAACTCTCTCTAGGTCGTGCTCAGACGAGCCTTCCATCGTTGCTTCCAGTCATCCCGATTCTCCATACATTTGGCCAGTTCCTTGGTACTCTGAGCTCCTGCATCCTTCTTGAGTACATCCACGTATGTTAGTGTGGGACGTCCTCTTGACCGATGCCCATGTGTTGGTTCCCACACTACCAATTTGCTGGCTGGCAGCTCCTGATGCCTTTGGCAGTGCCCTGCTAGTCTCATTCTGCTTACAGCAATCTTCTCGCTCACCCTTGGTATTCCCCTGTAGAGGACTCTGTTGGTTACGTGCGCACTCTTGTTGATGTTATGCACTGCATGCAGCATCCTGGTGTAGCAACCATCCAGAGACCTCTCCAAGGTTGGCTTCAGGGTCCAGCATTCGCTGCCATAGAGGAGAACGGACTCAACTGTCGCGTAGGAGAAGCTGAGTTTGATTTGGCGGGGGAGGTTGGAGCTCCATACACTGGTCATGCCGTTCAGGGCCCTCCATGCAAGTGCCTTCCTCACTTTTAAATCCTGCTCAGTTGAGTTGACCCATCCGCCCAGGTATTTGAAGTCCTCAACTTCTTTCAGCACAGTGCCTCCTGCTGTTATCAGAGGTTGATGTTCTGGTGGAACATTGTAGGTCATGACCTCAGTTTTCTTGGCATTTAGCCTAAGGCCAACCTTGGCGCACTCTAGCTCTACCCTGTGTAGGAGTTCTTGTGCTTGTTCCACGTTGTTGGAGAGCAGACTGATGTCATCCGCATAGTCAAGGTCTGTCAGGACCACTGCCGGTTGTCGACTCGACTTCCTTGGTGTCAGCGTGAAGCCAAGTTCCTGCTCTCGCCCATTTATTGCCTTCCTGAGCGCATGATCAAGGACTATGATGAAGAGGAAGGGGGCTAGTGTATCCCCTTGTATAACTCCAGCCAGGATGTCAAACTCCTCGCTGTTGCCATCTGGGGTCACCACCCTGGCCCTTGTTCCTGCGTACATGGACTCTATTGCTCGGAGTAGGTTCGGAGGAATACTGTATGCCTTCAAGATCTTCACCATCGTGCCTCGATGTATCGAGTCAAATGCCTTTTTGAAGTCTACGAAGCATAGGACTGCAGTCAGGTTGTCCTTCCTCACCTCCTCAATCAATCTCCTAAGTGCCAAGATCTGGGCTGTAGTTGTTTGTCCTTCTCGAAAGCCGGTCTGATTTACTCTCAGGTGAGGGTCGATTGCATGCCGGACCCTGTTTAGGATCATGCGGTTGTAGACTTTCGCAGTGATACAAGTCAGGCTGATGCCTCTGTAGTTGTCTGGCTTCGAGAGGTCTCCGGATTTGGGCACTGGTACGATGTTTGATAGAGACCACATATCAGGCAGCCGATTGTGCAGCAGAGCAAGGTTCCAGAACTCTAGAATGATGTCATCAAGATCACAGTTCTTCACGACCTCTGGGGGTAAGCCGTACGGGCCAGCACTTTTCCCCACTCTTACTGTGGCTTTTGCCCTGGCGAGCTCTCCGAGTGTGAAGGGACCATCGTTGATGTTCAGGTTTGGGAGGACTGATGGTATTTCTTGTTCCTCAGCTGCGTCTGCTGTTTCTCCCAGCAGCCTTTTGAAGTGACTGGACCAGGTTGTCACCCTCTCCTCCGGGCTGTGTCCCTCCACCTGTCCCTCCTTGGTCCTCTTCCGCCCCGTCATCTCATTGATGACCCTCCAGGCCTCCCCATACTGTTGTTCACCTTGCGCCGCCTGCACCCTCCGCACTCTCTCCATCAGTTCTTCCCCTTTGATGGTATCATAGCATCTGAAAAGAAACTGTTTGGCTTCATTCAGCTCGCCACGCCTCTCCACAGTTGGTTCCCGCTCAAAGTTGAGGCGGGCTTCCTCCACCATCCCTCGTGCTGCTACGACCTCTGGGTGTTTGGATCGTCTGGAGGTACTGACTCTGTCCATCATGGGCAAGCACAGCCTGGTCGCCTCCTCATTCGCAGTGACGAATCTCTTGTATTCTCCACTGGCCTCCGCTCCCCTGTCCAGCTGCTGGAATCGTCTCCTCATCTCCTCTGCGTATCTGGTTTGAAGGCCAGGGTCACTTGAGAAAGCTTTCCAGTTATACCGATTCTTGGGACTTGGTTTGGGGACCCTGAGGCTCAGGCAAACTCTCAATGAGACCACACGGTGGTCTGAGCCCACAGAACTAAAAGTGCTGTATGGCTCAGCATTCAGGATGGAGTTCCTCCATTTCTTCCTCACTAGGATGTAATCTAGCTGCCATAGTGTTCCTGAGGCTCGGTCTCGGAAGGTCCACCTCTTTCCTGTTCTCTTCCGGAAGATGGTATTCGCCGCCAGTAGCTCGTGTTCCATGAGGAAGGCAGTGAGGTAGGTGCCGTTGCGGTTGGTAGAGTCGTGGTAAGGGAAGGGTGCGTCCTCTGGTCCAAGCCTTGCATTGAAGTCCCCAAGGATTGCCAGGAAGTTGTGCGCTGGGACGCCACGGACCGTTCTTACAAGGTCCTGAAAGAACTTCTCCACCACGTCAGATGGTGCCACGCTGGTGGGTGAGTACACGACTATGACTGTTGTTACTGGGTTGCCCGAGAACTCTGCGCTCAGAATCCTGTCGGTGTGGTGGTAAACCCGACGGAGAGCCTTACGTGCCCCTGGGCCCAGCATTAATCCTACACCGCCTGTTGCGGCCTGGGCCTCGTTCCTCAACGCAGATGCAGAAATGAACGTGCATCTCTCCACTCTGCAGTACAGGATGGGGTCATCAGTGTGCACTCTCCTGTGTTCTTGGACCCCCAGGATCTCCACTCCCCGTTCTCCTGCACAGTGTGCAAGTTCTATCAATCTCGCTTCTTCTCTCGCTGTGCATGCGTTGAAGGTTCCCATAACAAATGGTCTCCGACAGCGCATGAGTGCATTGGACGGGGTGCTGTGTTCGGACAGGACCCTCCCTGGGACAATCCCAGGGTTTGAGGTCCTGTCGTCATGGTGTCCTCCAGGAGGAGGACCAGCACCACCGTCCGCTGCGATGTTCCTGCGGACTCCCGCCGCTGGAAGTATAGGATTTGGGATGACTTTGTACTCCATGGTTGGCTTTACTATGCTAATAGCGAACTGTGGGGCGCAACTCCTCGCAGTCCCGGTTTTAGTTCAGAGTGACCTTCTCCTAGACAGGTTGCCATCCAGGGCTTACGAGCCCCATCTGCCCGAATGCGGCAGGTAGCACGGGGGTACATCTTACCCGTGGAGGTATTAACCCGACCTGACAACAGGGAATAACGTTTATTGATAATTGTCCCTCTTTCTGGGGCAAAACGGGCCTGTTGATGAGAAACGGCCTTCACCCTAACCAGGAAGGCGCCATCATCCTGACTAGGAATATAGATTTTTGTTTGAGTCACACTTGACTAACTACACTAGAACAAGCCCGGTCACAGGCAATTACAGAGTCTGTTAGTCCGGGTGAGAAGTCAGTTAAGCTAGAACTAGTCAGCGCCAGGCTGGAAAATCCCTGCACACATAGCATTTCTCCTAGAATAATACACAACTCACATAATGTTTTTTCTGCAGTCACTGTGCCAAAGATGGACATGCATTCTACTGAGGTGGAAAATTATGATGCGTTCAGTGTATCGCAGCACCAAGCAAAAAATCTGAAAATTCCCGTCATATCAATTCCTAGATATGGTCGAAATTATTTAAAGCGCACTACGCAAAATAAACGCAACATTATTAATATTGCTACTACGGATAATTTTAACAAAAACGCCTCAAAACAGCCCACTACCTATAATATGGGCTTTTTAAACATAAGATCATTGTCTCCCAAAATGTTATTCATTAATGAGATCATTAGCGACAACTATCTTAACGTCACCGGTCTCAGCGAAACCTGGCTCAAACCAGACAATTTTTTTGCGCTGAATGAGGCATCTCCTAACTATACGAATGCGCATATTGCCCGTCCCCTTAAAAGGGATGGGGGTCGCACTAATATACAATGAAAACTTTAACCTTACCCCTAAATGCTGATTATCGGTCCTGCTAGACACCGACATCTATTTAATAATACCACCTTAACATTTGACAACCAAACAATTACACAAGGCGACTCGGTAAAGAATCTGGGTATTATCTTCGACCCAACTCTCTCATTTGAGTCACACATTAAGAGTGTTACTTAAACGGCCTTCTTTCATCTCCGTTATATCGCTAAAATTCGTTCCATCTTGTCCACTAGCGACGCTGAGATCATTATTCATGCGTTCGTTACGTCTCGTCTCGATTACTGTAACGTTTTATTTTCGGGTCTCCCTATGTCTAGCATTAAAAGATTACAGTTGGTACAAAATGCGGCTGCTATACTTTTGACAAAAACAAGAAAGTTTGATCATATTACGCCTATACTGGCTCACTTGCACTGGCTTCCTGTGCATTTAAGATGCGACTTTAAAGTTTTTCTACTTACGTATAAAATACTACACGGTTTAGCTCCAGCCTATCTCGCCGATTGTATTGTACCATATGTCCCGACAAGAAATCTGCGTTCAAAGAACTCCGGCTTATTAGTGATTCCCAGAGCCAAAAAAAAGTCTGCGGGCTATAGAGCGTTTTCTATTCGGGCTCCAGTACTCTGGAATGCCCTCCCGGTAACAGTTAGAGATGCTACCTCAGTAGAAGCATTTAAGTCCTATCTTAAAACTCATTTGTATAATCTAGCCTTTAAATAGACCCCCTTTTTAGACCAGTTGATCTGCCATTTCTTTTCTTCTCTCCTCTTCTCCCCTGTCCCTTGGGAGGGGGAGTTGCATAGGTCCGGTGGCCATGGATGAAGTGCTGGCTGTCCAGAGTCGGGACCCCGGGTGGACCACTAGCCTGTGCATCGGTTGGGGACATCTCTGCGCTGCTGACCCGTCTCCGCTCGGGACGGTTTCCTGCTGGCCCCACTATGGACTGGACTCTCGCTGATGTGTTGGATCCACTGTGGACTGGACTTTCACAATATTATGTCAGACCCACTCGACATCCATTGCTTTCGGTCTCCCCTAGAGGGGGGGGTTACCCACATATGCGGTCCTCTCCAAGGTTTCTCATAGTCATTCACCGCCGTCCCACTGGGGTGAGTTTTTCCTTGCCCGTATGTGGGCTCTGTACCGAGGATGTCGTTGTGGCTTGTACAGCCCTTTGAGACACTTGTGATTTAGGGCTATATAAATAAACATTGATTGATTGATTGATTGAACCTAAATAATAAATATAAATTGTTTGAGGTGCTTACTAGGAGGTCTGTCGCACCGCTGCCTCTCTACCTGGCTGTTATCTACCGCCCCCCAGGGCCCTATTCGGACTTTATCAGTGAATTCTCAGAGTTCGTCGCTTATCTAGTGATGCACGCCGACTATATAATCATAATGGGGGACTTTAATATCCATATGAATACCCATCGGACGCTCCATGCGTGGCGCTCCAGACTATAATTGATAGCTGTGGTCTTACACAAATAATAAATGAACCCAAGCATTGCAACGGTAATACCATAGATCTAGTGCTTGTCAGGGGGGTCACCACCTCCAAAGTTATGATACTCCCGTATACTAAAGTAATGTCCGATCATAAATTCGAAGTTCTGACTCATTGTCAACAAGCTAATAATAATAATAACTGCTTTAGAAGCCGCAATATTAATGCTGCCACTACGATTACTCTTGCTGGCCTACTGCCTTCGGTAATGGCACCATTCCCAAATTATGTGGGCTCTATAGATAACCTCACTAACAACTTTAACGACGCCCTGCGTGAAACCATTGATAGTATAGCACCGCTAAAGCTAAAAAGGTCCCCTAAAAGGCGTACCCCATGGTTTACAGAAGAAACTAGAGCTCTTAAATGATCATATAGAAAGCTACAACGCAAATGGCGCGCGACTAAACTTGAGGTTTTCATCAAGCATGGAGTGATAGTTTAAGCATTTATAAACGCATGCTTACCTTAGCTACAGCTAAATACTACTCAAATCTCATCCGCCTCAACAAAAACGATCCTAAATATTTGTTCAGTACAGTAGCATTGCTAACCCAACAAGGGACTCCTCCCAGTAGCTCCACCCACTCGGCAGACGACTTTATGAATTTCTTTAATAAGAAAATTTAACTCATTAGAAAGGAGATTAAAGACAACGCATCCCAGCTACAACTGGGTTCTATTAAGACAGATACGACTGTATATACGACGGATATTGCCCTCCAAAATAGTCTCTCTCTTTTTGATGAAATAACATTAGAGGAATTGCTACGACGTGTAAATGGTATAAAACAAACAACATGTTTACTTGACCCACTTCCTGGGAAACTTATCATGGAGCTTTTTGTAATATTAGGTCCATCAGTGCTAAATATTATAAACTTATCACTTTCCTCCGGCACTGTTCCCCTAGCATTCAAAAAAGCGGTTATTTATCCTCTGCTCAAAAGACCTAACCTCGATCCTGACCTCATGCTATCCATACACTTGGGTAAAACAGAATCCATCCTGTTTGGGTCCCACATCAACCTCAAGAAATTCAATGACTTCACCATAAAAGTGGGTGACATTGTTATCACCAGGAAAGATGAGGTCACCTACCTAGGTTCCATTCTAGAGGCTAACCTTTCCTGTGATAAAATGGCAACCAAGGTAATCAAAAAGGTTAACCAACGAACGAGATTTCTCTACAGAATCTCCTCTCTGGTCAACAAAAGCACCTTGAGGATTCTGGCGGGAACTCTCGTTCAACCCTTTTTCGATTACGCATGCACCTCCTGGTACCCTAGCACCTCCAAAACCCTCAAATCTAAACTCCAAACATCTCAGAACAAGTTAGTCAGGTTACTGCTAGACCTCCACCCCAGATCCCACCTCACTCCTACCCACTTCTCTAAAGTGGGCTGGCTAAAGGTGGAGGACAGAGTTAAACAACTAGCACTGAGCCTAGTCTATAAAATCCGCTACACCTCCCTGATACCGAAGTACATGTCAAACTACTTCCCTAACGTAAATGACCGCCATAACCACAACACCAGGGGGAGCTCCACTAACCACGTTAAACCCAGATTCCGAACTAACAAAGGTCTTAACTCATTCTCTTTCTATGCCACATCAATGTGGAATGCGCTCCCAACAGGTATAAAAGAAAGGGCATCTCTATCCTCCTTCAAAACCGCAACAAAAGTTCACCTCCAGGCAGGTACAACCCTAAACTAACACCCTCCCCGGAGTGCTAATAATCAAATGTAAACAATCAAATGCAGATACTTTTTCTTATGCCTTATGATCTCTCTCTCTCTCTCTCTCTCTCTCTCTCTCTCTCTCTCTCTCTCTCTCTCTCTCTCTCTCTCTCTCTCTCTCTCTCTCTCTCTCTCTCTCTCTCTCTCTCTCTCTCTCTCTCTCTCTCTCTCTCTCTCTCTCTCTCTCTCTCTCTCTCTCTCTCTCTCTCTATGTCCACTACTTGATGTCCATATCCTACCCCCCCTCCACACCCCTGATTGTAAATAATGTAAATAATTCATTGTGATTATCTTGTGTGATGACTGTATTATGATGATAGTATATATGATAGTATATATCTGTATCATGAATCAATTTAAGTGGACCCCGACTTAAACAAGTTGAAAAACTTATTCGGGTGTTACCATTTAGTGGTCAATTGTACAGAATATGTACTTCACTGTGCAACCTACTAATAAAAGTCTCAATCAATCAATCAATCAATCAATCAATCAATCAATGGTAAACTACCGGCCGGTGTCCCACCTTCCGTTTATTTCGAAAATCCTTGAAAAAATTGTTGCACAGCAGCTAAATGAACACTTAGCGTCTAACAATCTCTGTGAACCCTTTCAATCCGGTTTCAGGGCAAATCCCTCTACGGAGACAGCCCTCGCAAAAATAACCAATGATCTATTGCTAACGATGGATTCTGATGCGTCATCTATGTTGCTGCTTCTTGATCTTAGCGCTGCTTTCGATACAGTCGATCATAATATTTTATTAGAGCGTATCAAAACACGTAATGGTATGTCAGACTTAGCCTTGTCTTGGTTTAACTCTTATCTTACTGACATGATGCAGTGCGTCTCCCATAACAATGTGACCACGGACTAGGCCATGTCACGATACACGATATATATATCGCAATATTTTGCCTTAGCCTTGAATGAACACTTGATGCATATAATCACAGCAGTATGATGATTCTATGTGTCTACATTAAAACATTCTTGTTCATACTGCATTAATATATGCTCATTTTAAACTTTCATGCAGAGAGGGAAATCACAATCTAGTCAGTTGACCAAAACTGTATTTATTAAACCGTTATTAAGCAGTGGCACAAACATTAATGTCATTTCAAAACAGAAAGTGCAAGATTGTCAGAGACATTTTAAAACAAGCTATTAGTGCACTTTTGTGCATGATGTCACTAAGATGACGAATCAAAACAACACTAAATCAAAGTGCACTTTTTGTACAGAACGCCACCACAATAGTTTAAAACAAATAAAGTGCACTTTTGTGCATGATGTCACACAAGATATGTCAATAACTGTCAAATAAAAATGAGCTGCATAATAGGAAATCAAATTGTGTATGTCCTTCGCTATGTGGTAGGTTCCGTCGGACGTTATCTCCTTATGTCGTGGACTATTTTTTTCATACGGTGTTGATATGGAAATGGTTGCCTCGGCATGTTGTTGGTGTGGCACCGAACGGAGATGTTGACATGCGGAGTAAGCACTCTTCATTCTCTAGCAAGTGACTTTTCAAATGATGCTACATATTAGCAGTAATGCTACTTTTTGTAGCATTACGCAGCTACGCTTTTGCCCCACACTTGACAAATTACGGTTGTCTGTTCGACATATTCCCACTTGAAGCCAAACCACCGCCAGACAATGGACTTTTTCTTTTTCTTGGGAATTAATTATTCCTTTATTTGTTACCAGATTCGCACCTTCTTTCTCTCGTATTACCACTCGCACCACAGCTAACGTTACCCATGCTGCTACCTCTCTGCTCCGCGAGGGCGTATACATATGTGACGTATGTAAGAAGGTGCGCTTGTTTAAGTCTCTGTGAGAAGGAGAGACTAGAAAGAGTGAGAAGAGCCTGTAGTGCAGACCTGGGCATTCTGCGGCCCGCGGGCCACATCCGGCCCTTTGTGTGTCCCTGTCCGGCCCGCGTGAGGCCAATCATAAATTACAAAATACATTTAAAAAATTATCTATGCTTTTGTTTTGAAAAGCGTTATTTGTATTACTTCCGTGTGGACGTACGCTTGTGAGTGAATGTGAACAGCTGCAATCACAAATTACAAAATAAAGTTGAAAAAACATTTATGTCGTGCGCGCAATACAACTGTGCTGCTTTTATTTTGAAAAGTGTTTTTTATGGGCGTATGTCCATGTGCAACCTGTGAGTGAAGGTCCACAGCGACAAGTGATGCACGGTTTACACCAGAGACGCTAAAAAGAGAAAAGTTGATGACGAATGGCGTGTTTTCAACAAGACATGGACTGCCAAGCAACGTTCCGTCTAAGGTGCGCACCTGCGCAATTGTGCACTGCTCAAGCGTCCTCTGCGCACAGCAAATATATGCCGAGCACCAAATCAAATCCCATCTGAATTCTAAACAAAATATACACATTTATTCTGTGTAATTTTGCAATGTAACTTTGAGTGACAGTGACAACAAGCGGCCCTAACAGTGTTCGTCAAAACCGTTCAATTATTGTAACGTCTATCAAGATGCTTGGAGGCCAGGAATTAAATCGATCACTTTATTGAGCAAAACTGTTTATATTCGGCCATAACCACACCAAAAACATGAGTAAAAAACTCCTCTCTCGAAAAACCAGTCATTTTCTGCCGTACAAACCAGACCAAAACCAACTTGTCATCTGTCACCAACACGCATACCACTAAGCCACTGGTGCGTTTATGGCCACACAAAAAGTCGGACAAGTCAAACACCACACAAAGTTACACTATGACTCCTCAGTCATACGTGTGCTTATTTTACATCTACAGTCCTCTCCAAGGTTTCTCATTCAAATCAAATCAAATCAACTTTATTTATAACGCACATTTAAAATTTACCACAGGGGTAGCCAAAGTGCTGTACAATGGGCAGGTTAAAAGATAATACGAGTACCGAGCAAACACAACACAACACAAACAGAACACGATAAAAAATAAAATAAATAAAACATAAAAACAGGTTCGCAGCAGGTGTATTATGGGGCGCCATTGCAGGATGGATATCACTCAGTGTTAAAAGCCATGGAATAAAAGTATGTTTTTATGAGAGATTTAAAAACAGGAAGAGAGGAGGCTTGTCTAACACTCAGAGGTAGGTCGTTCCAGAGCTTGGGAGCAGCAGCGGCGAAAGCTCTGTCACCTCTAAACTTCAGCCTTGTGTCAAGGACCGTTAGTAGCAGCTGATCGGCTGATCTTAGGGATCGGGTGGGGCAGTAAGACTGAAGGAGGTTGGAGAGATATGTTGGCGCGAGGTTGTTTAGACATTTAAAAACAAATAAAAGGAGTTTAAAGTTGATTTGGTAACGCACAGGGAGCCAGTGAAGGGACGCTAATATAGGGGTGATGTGCTCACGTCTGCGGGTCTGTGTTAGCAGACAAGCAGCAGAGTTCTGCACGAGCTGCAGGCGTCATTGTCCCATTGGGTTGAGTTTTTCCTTGCCCTGATGTGGGATTTGAACCGAGGATGTCGTTGTGGCTTGTGCAGCTCTTTGAAACACTTGTGATTTACGGCTATATAAATAAACATCGATTGATTGATTGATTGAGTTATTGATAACATTTTTACCAATGATTTTGATCAAAGCACTACAAGTGGTCCACTTATAACCGACATTAGTGATCATCTGCCAGTTTTCACAATGCATGATGGAAACTACAAGAAGAGGAACATGGACGACAAAGACATTTCGAAGACTATGCACGTAGAAGGGTATGATTGCCTTCAAAAATTAGCGAGAAAAGTAAAATTGGGACAATGCGTACAATGAAAATGATGTTGATGAAGCATATGGTAAATTTTTAAACACGTTTATAATACTTTATGACAAACATTGTCCATGGAAACAACTCAGAAGAAAGTAGAGAAAGAACAATCAACCATTGATGCCAAAAGGATTAAAAATACTTGTAATAAGAAGAATACATTATATAGAACATTTATAACACAAAGAACTACAGAGGCAGAAAATAAGCACAACAAGTATAAAAACAAGATAACTAACATACTACGAACATGTAGAAAAGATTATTACAGTCAATTAGACAGGAACAAAAACAATATGAGAGCAACATGGGGCATCCTCAATAGCATTGTTAAAAATGGCACGAAGAGGGATTACCCCAATACTTCTCAGACAAAAATGTAAATAATGAAAAAATGAACTAAGTAGTTGAAAGCTTCAATAATTACTTTGTAAATATTGGACCAAAAATTGGAGGAAAGGATTCCAGACCCAGTTTCAAATGAGGACTTCAATGACACCATAGATAGAAATCCCAACTCAATGTTCCTCACGAAAATGACACAAGAGGAAATAATTAAAATCGAGAAAAAAATGCAAATCTAAGACTTCAATCGATTCTAATGTAATTGATATGGAAACGATAAAAAAGGTTATTGAAGAGATCTCAGGACCATTAATGTATATTAGTAACCTATCATTTCAAACAGGCAAATTCCCAAACAAAATGAAAATAGCTAAAGTTGTACCAATTTATAATACTGGAGACAAACACCAATTTACAAATTTTAGACCTGTTTCTTTACTTCCACAATTTTCCAAAATCATTGAAAAGCTGTTCAATAATAGATTGGACAATTTCATAAACAAATATAAAATACTCGCTAAGAACCAATATTTATACAGCGCTAATATTTCAACTTTAATCAAAATAACAGAGGAAATTACCAATGCAATAGATGGTAAACAGTGTGCAGTGGCAGTGTTTATGGATTTAACTAAAGCATTTGACACGATTAATTTTTCATTTTTTATTTCAAAAATTGAACGGTAGGGCATCAGACGGTTGGTCTTTAAATGGATTAGAAGCTACTTAACCAACAGGCAACAATACGTGAAGCTAGGCGAACACATGTCTACAATACTAAATATATCTTGTGGCATACCACAGGGACTAATACTAGGACCAAAATTGTTCAATCTTTATATTAATGACATTGGTAAAGTTACAAAAGACTTAAAGTTAGTATTATTCGCGGACCATACAACAGTGTTTTGTTCAGGAGTGAACACACAGAAGCTAATATTAACAGAAGAAATGTATTTAAAAAGTTGGTTTAACAAAAACAAACTATCCTTAAACTTCAGTAAAACTAAAATAATGTTATTTGGTAACAGTAGAAGAGAAAGTCAAACACATATACAAATAGACGGAATAAATATTCAAAGAGTAAATTAAATCAGGTAGGTATAATGATTGATGATAAAATGAACTGGACATCTCATATAAAAAATATACAACATAAGGTGGCAAGAAACACGTCAATAATGATTAAAGCTAAATATGCATTGGACCAAAAATCACTTCATAATCTCTACTGCTCGCTAGTGTTACCATATTTGAGTTGTTGTGCAAAAATATGGGAAGGTAACTACAAAAGTACATTTCATTCATTAGCCATGTTACAAAAAAGATCAATTAGAATAATACATAATGTTGGATATAGAGAACATTCAAACCCTTTATTTATTGAATCGAAAATACTGAAATTCCACGACTTAGTGAATTTACAAACAGCTACAATTATGTACAAAGCAAATTATAACCGGATACCCAAGAACGTACAACAACTCTTCTCAACAAAAGAGAAGAAATATAACCTTCGAGAAAAATTTTTTTTTAAACATTTGTATGCATGTACAACACTTAGCACCTTTAATATATCAGTATGTGGAATTCAATTATGGAATGGATTAAGCAAAAACATCTAACAATGTACTAAAATGATCCAATTCAAGAAACTGTAAACACTTTAAGTTTGAACAAAGTACAAAGAAGAAGAACCATGATAGACAACCTGAATGTATTGATAATCTTATTTATCGCACCATATGAAATACAACTTACTTCACTAATTATTATTTATTATTTTTAAATGGTATTACTTATGGAGTATATTGTGAATAAATTGAGAACAGGAAGTGAAAAAAAGTGTTAGCAACTGCTATGTAATAGAAAAGGGGTAGGATTAAACAAGCTCAGCTTCTTCCTACTCCTTTTCAAACATCTTGAAAAGAGAAACTGGAAATTGTGATGTATCATGTTGTAATTGTATGCATCTTTGAAATAAACTCAAACTCAAACAATTATTACTACTTAAGGAAATAACACTCGATCAAATAATGGCGTTTCAACAACAGTACAAAAAACAATACTTATTTAAGTATAATTAATAAGAAATGAATAAATAAATACATTAATCATTGTATTATTAATATAAACTTATATTTCCTTTACTAAAACCCACCAAAGAAAATGTTACTAATGTAGGCAATAAACTCAAGCGGTATTGTCATCAATCATCCATTCCTATTTATTCATTTTGAATAACCAGATGTGTGTTAATAACTGGAATGCACATTCTGTAATTACATCCCATGGTAGAGTGCTGTTATTCTACAAGCTCCTGTTGGTATGTTGGGTTTTTACACTTGCTATATTAACTTACAATGCCTATACCCGTTACGTTTGTTTACAATTAACTGAGTCAGTGCTACATTATTGATTGTAAGTGACACATTTATATTTACCTTTATATCAACTCAATTCTTCATGAAGTAACTTGCCACTAACATAATTAAACTCAGTTATTAGGTCTATATTTTGGCCTGTAAAGCTGGGTGGTGATACTGCAATTGCTGTATCCTATTGGCAGGCTTTGCAAATGGGTGAGCCATTGTCTTCGATGACCTCCTGGTCATTTTTAAGGGCCCAAAATGTTCCCACAATGCAGACTTCAGCATTTTTGGGGTGGGAAAAGTTTGATGCTTTGTCCTGCCGCCATTTTTAAGATAGCATATAAGCGTTTCTCTCAATAGGTGCATATAAGTGCGTGCAACGCAGGTGTAACTTTGTTTCCTTTCCTTGCAGGTTGTGCCGAAAATAATGTACCAGCATGACGTTGGTTTATAGCGAGTGAGGAGGATTGTAACGGATGGTGCAGTAGAGCCTTTGCGATTAAGTAACAATGACGTTTTTAATCATGCTTAATCGTAAAAACGGTTAATCGGTGCATCACTACAACAAAATGTCAGCATTATCACCAGAAATGTACAGTAAATCTAGCCACCACTGTATGTTGCTCATTTGTATGTTTATTGGTTAAGCAGAATTGTCGGCACAATAGTTATCTGAAAATCAGTGCAGAGTCAAAGCCCACCATAAGATTGTGTTTTTAGCTGCTGATATAAAAGGGCTTTTTGCCTTCCAACTGACAATTACGGTAATACCCAAGAAATAAATCCAACACAGAACAAAAAAAACAAGCCAAATCCCATCGACAAAAACCTCAAAGCCAAAACAAGTGTTTAGATCACAAGTGATTGAGCTTGTCAGTGACACACACACCTCAGAAATAGCCTAATTTGACACAAATCCCCATCTTACACTGTATTCGACCCTGCGACCTGCCTCTGGCACCCCAGTACCCAACAGGCATATTGCTTGTCAGTTTAAAGGGTCAAATAAAGGTAAGAGCAAATGTAGCTGCATACCACAGAAGAGCTTTATCCTTAAAGCATCTTGTATTGTGAAACTGGTGAGGACATACAAAAATATTTAATATACACTGTACAATGTGCGTGTACAAGAAAGTGTCAGTCAAATAGTTTTTGCCAGTTCATTTCTCAATCCGTATGTGACTGTGCCACTGCATGGATGTCAATAACTGAACTGTCTGCGTATGTGTGTGGTGTGAGAATGTGTTAATCTTCTTTAAACACCTAGCACTCCTCTACCTGCTCAGACAGGGCCACAGGTTAATTCTGGCTTTAGGCATCATTTCTAATAATTGCTCATCAACCGGAGTTTGAACTCTCTGACACATCAGTGCCTACCATGGTAACCTTATCACACAACCAATAGAACCTTGTGAGCTTGTGTTTGTCAGAGGAAGAACTAAAATCTGTTGAATAGACAAACAAGTGAATTCATTTAAATAATTTAATACCAGGGTGTCTTTTTTTTTTAGTTAGAACTGTGCTGTCAAACACAATTATTTTCCACAATCTTTGTATTGAGGTGATGGAGGTATGCGTCAAACCGCATTTAGGAAATTTACGTAACTCCATGAGCAGCTGGCGTGAGGGGTAGCTGCCTGGCCAGACTGGTGAGAAACTAGTCAATCATCTTTTATTCTCGACCACTACCTCGAGAATAGATTGTCAAATAGGGACTAGATTAAAAACCAAAATGCAAAATGAATGATAGTATTTTGAGAACTACCAAGCAGGACTGCATTATGTGGCCCACAGCACAGGAATCCTGCAGCTTGACTAAATGAGGTGATTAGCAGGGATGGTGTGGGCTGTCACATGTCAGACACTAGGCTAAAAATCCTATTGCAATCCACGTGTCAATCAGCAGCCCACCGAGGCGGTGGACATAGGTCAAATATAGTATGGAGGCTAAGTAAGAAGTCTGGTTTCGGGATAATTTGTTTTTTTGTATTTTTGAATTATTTCAAATACAGATGGCAATGTATTAAAACAATTTTCACACACAGCTAATAAACCCAAGAAACAGGTGCCACTATAACCCTCAAAGGGGAACTGCACTTTTTTGGGGGGGAATTTTGCCTATCGTTCACAATTCTTATGAGAGACAAGAAGACAAGTATATATATTATTTTGCATTCTAACATATACAAATTGGCTAGTTCTTGGTTGCTTGCAATGCAGCTAATTGGAGCAATCCATTCTACCTCTAAATCACTTTAAAAATACATTAAAAAACCGTCACCAATACTGACATTTACGTTACGTAACCTGTATAACAACCAAGCTGTAGCGACATTGTTATTGTAAGAGCGAACACTGTAAAACAATTTCTCTACTGTAAAAAGCTAATTACAGAAAGCGGTAAGCTAGCTTCTACGTCAGCACGAAACACGTTTGAGTTTGTAATACACACCACTACATTAGTACACCAATTTGTACTGATTGAAAAACATGAACAATCATATTACAGTATCTGTAAAGTATTAGCCCACATTTCATATTTTTATTTGTAGCCCACATTTCATGTTTTGTTTGTACACAGATACCTCGACAGCGTATACACTATAGTGTATGGTGATGTGCTGCATGTATCATGATCAATAGTATAGTGACTTAATCAATGGACAGTTGTACGTTTGGTCCAGCTGGCCGAGAATGTTTCCAGTTGAGTTGGGTAAACAATCCATTAATTCGGCATAGCTTGGCTCAAAGTTCCAGATTTGCAGTGTGAGCATGTCCCTCTCTCAGCTTCCGTCTGCTCTAACGCTTCAGCCTCTTCTTCGTGCTTGCTTCTAGAAGCAGCAATTCATCCTCCGTATATTTAGTTTAAAAAAGATAAGGTTGTGAATCCTCATTTGTCTAAAAATAGTTGTCTTCGTTGTCTGTTACCAAGTCTGCCATAATTAGAACACACTTGCATTTGATTCCGGGAGTCAGAACAAATTTGTTGCAGAGTTGGACATGCGCTGCCATGGAAACAGAAATAAATGCGTTGAATAGTTAGTTTTGGCTGTGTATAAAATGTCCAAAATACGATAAATATTGTACATATTACATATTGTTATGATTGTGTCTGTTATTACATTATATATAGATTTGCAGTGTGTATATAACACGTTGATGGAGGGTTTTGAAGTTGTTTTAGAGGGCTTTGAAGGCTACAACGGTGACTCCCGATAGCCCCATCTTGCAAGCATTTTTTATCATCTTTAAAATCCTAAAAGACGTGTGTTCATGTCTCTCATAAAGATTGTGAACGATAGGCAAAATTCCAAAAAAAAGCTCCCAGTTCCCCTTTAAAACGCACAAGTCAGAAGTTTGAGGGAAGTTACATTTAACAACAATGGTAAATTAAGAGAAAGAGCTCTAATAGAGCATTTGAGCTACAGTATATTGACTTAAACTCGACATAAGACAATTAAGACATAAGGTACATTTTCATATTGGTGACGTGTTACTGTGTTGCTGGTGAATTACACTATGATAGATAATTAAGTTATTGCAATGAAAAATTTGGCTTCTGCTTGATTTGATGCATGACTAATAACATTGTGTTTACTGGGAAGTTCCCTGACACTGTGATTGACATTTTAAATTACTCATCCCCTTATCTATTAATCACAGCCACTTCAGGTTTATGAAATGTTCTATCTTGAAAAGTGATCCAATAAAGGTTATATTAAATAGCGAGGGCTATCCAACTAAATTGTTCCGGAGGGACATTTTTAGAACGCTAAAGGCCGGGTGCCGCACTTCTTCCTTCACATTTATATTTTTATTTTGAGTAAAATATTATAGCATAGCTCTGTCAATAATGTCAAATCTTAAAATGTGTACAGTAGGTCACCAAATGATCATGAATTAAGTAATGAAGGCATAAATTAAAACATAAGATTTATGTTAATGCTTGACAAAGATTTTTTATATATACAGAGTGTACTACTATCTTTAAGGACCTACTGCAAAAGTACAACATATTTTCTACATACTGGAGTGCGTTGTCGGTTTTTGGAATCTATGCAACAACTCCAATTCAAAGATCATTTACAATGTATGAAAGGAACCCTCTGCTGTTTCTAAAAAATCTGATGCAAAAATATTAGAGCAAGTTCCTCTGTATGACAGGTAGGGAAGGGTAGTTTTTTCATTTGGACCAATACGATACTAATTACCAGTACCTGGGAATCGGTGTCCGTTCGCAATGTTACCAACTCTTGTGTGGTGTTAATGAGGTCATAAATATTAATGTGTTTGATAATAAAGTCTCAATTTATTTAACAGTGAGCTGATAATGATAAATGTGCTGTCCAGTTAATACTGTATACTTAGTTTTTTTACACTTCTGAGTATCATTTGCAAGTATGCATTCATTTCAGTTTGTCCTAGGCGTGTTCCTGTAGTCAGGAAGTAGTGTTTGCCATTAATTTAAATGTGCCAGTCTTGTCTTTTGTTGAGTCCTACAAAGTGTTTATACTGTAAGTACTGTACCTAGCACATACGCTTCAGCTGTTTGATTGTAACATGAATTGTAACTGTAGTTTTGATGAACACATTTCAGTGTTAAAATTGACATGTAAAATCACTAATGCTAATCAGCAGCATGCATATGGCATATCCAATGTAAATTGGATATAAATTGCTAGCACATTTTGAAAAGTGGAGCCTTTCTTTTGAACACTTTCTATCAGGCATGGAAAATTGCAACATTACCTAGGGGCAGTACACTACGAATATACCCATTTGCCCGCCGTTGCCGGTTGTACGTGATGTCACATTCAACGGGACGGCGTGGCGAAGTTGGTAGAGTGGCTGTGCCAGCAATCGGAGTGTTGCTGGTTACTGGGGTTCAATTCCCACCTTCTACCTTCCTTTTTTTTTTTATTTTTTATTTTTTATAATGTCCTGCCCAGCTTCTCGGGCAAATCATATAGCAGATGTAGATGCCCATATCGGCTGTTCAGATTTACTTTACAAAAGAGAAGTGTAGGATACTTCTCTTGTTGCCTTACTTGTATTTTGACTTTATTAAATGTATTTATATTATCATTTGGTGCAGCCGGGCCGGAGCAGGAGGGGATAGAAAGAGAGAAAAAGGAAGACAGAGGGGGGAATTGTGGGGACAAGAGGGGGATTAGACAGAGAGACAAAAACAACAACAGCAAACACAACAACAACAACAACAACAGAGCAACATCAGCAAATACGACATGTACAAATATGATGGTAAAAGAAATAGCAAATAAGCAGTTAGCGAAAATTAAAAAAAAAAAAAAAAAAAAAAATACAGAAATGACAATGAGCATTATTACGCTAAAAATGGAGCAATATGAATACCAATAGAAATAGTGCTATTGATAATAAACAATACCAGTACTTTACCTTTATTATCAACAATACAATTGTTCAAATGCAACAATACATATACGTAATGATAACTTGAGATACGAAAGAATGCAGAAAAATGGAGGGGAAGAAAGAGAAGCAACCTTAACCTTGTAGATTGTTATAGTAACAATAGGTTAAGCTTTGTCAGTGTGCCATGTGTTATACCCAGTTTACCCTAGGGCAACAACGTTAATATATGTTTGATGAAACGTGATTATGTGCATGAGTGTATGTGTGCATATGTACTTGTATATGTACAGTATGTGTATGTGTGCTTGTACAGTGAATGTATATGTACAGTATGTGTATATGTGTGTACAGCGAATGCATATGTACAGTATGTGTATACAGTATGTGTGTTTGAACAGTGAATGTATATGTACAGTATGTGTAAATGTGTGTTTGTACAGTGAATGTATATGTACAGTATATGTATGTGTGTGTTTGTACAGTGAATGTATGTGTAGTATGTGTATGTGTGTGTTTGTACAGTGAATGTATATGTACAGTATGTGTATATGTATGTTTTTACAGTGAATGTATATGTACAGTATGTGTATACAGTATGTTTGTATAATGAATGTGCGTGTGGATGTACGAACTTTGAGTGTGTAAATATGTAATGTATTTATTTGTATATGTATGTGGGAGCGTAGGAACCTATGTATGTCTGTATGTATGTGTGTGAGTATATGTGAATTTGCATGTACAATACATTTGACTCCCAGTGTGTGCGGGAGCCAGAGTACGGCCCCAGCCTCCCCGAGAACCCATCCCACAAACAGTAGGTGTGGTGCCCAGGGAACCAGGGGCCACCGCCCCCACGCAGCCAAGCCGGACAGCGACAGGAACCCCAGAGCCTGGCCCACCGTGCCGCCCACAAGGGCCAGCAGCAGGCCGCAGACAGACGCACCCGGCAGAGGACAAGGCACGAGAAAAACAGGGGGAAGCCAGACCCCAAGCCAGCGAGAGACCACACCCCACACGGACAGAAAGGCGGGACGCCCCGCCCGAGGGGCCCGGAGACCCCCCGCAACCGGACGGGAAGACCGCCCCCGCCCCACCGGCAACAGGGCCCCCACGAGCCCCCCCCCCCACCCCCGGAGAGCGCGGCGAGGCCAGCCCACGGCCACCCCACCCAAGCCGGCCGCCACAGGACCACCCAGCACGGGGCCACAGGAACCACCCACCCCACCCGCAGGGACCCCAACGATGGAGATGGAACAACCAGCAACCGCCCCGCCGAGTCCCCCCCCTGAGGTAGGGGAATAAATAAATAAAATAAATAAATACATAATAATAATATTAATAAAATATATTTTTTTTAAAAAGGGGAAAAAAATAAATAAATAATTAAATCTATTTATAAAAAAAATAAATAAATAAATAAATAAAAAAAGAATTAAAAGAAGATCACAGACATGCTGACACACAAGGTCGCTACCCCAACAACTGGCCGACTCGCAGCACCTCGGAATACCCTGCAGCACCAAGCCACCACAGTAGACGCAGGGACCAGACCCAGCAGGCCCCAACCAAGACGGGCACCCGGAAGGGATGGACGGCGGGACCCAGGAGCTCCAGACACGCAGTCCGGATGCAGTAGCCTGAGGCGCCGACCCCCACCCGA
The DNA here is from genome assembly GCF_033978785.1 of Entelurus aequoreus. NCBI lineage: Eukaryota > Metazoa > Chordata > Actinopteri > Syngnathiformes > Syngnathidae > Entelurus > Entelurus aequoreus. The sequence continues at coordinate 39,133,170 of NC_084732.1, read as the reverse complement.
CAGGCAGGCTCAGAACGTACCCCCAGAAATATACATACATATATATATATACATACACATAAACATACACATGTACACATACACACACATACACATGCATACACATACACATATATATACATACATACATACATACATACATACATACACACACACACATACACATACATATACACAGTTTGTCAGCCCCGACAACCACCACGCGCGCGCGCTGCCACCAGTCACAACATCAGCCACCCCCCTGCACCAGACCCCGCAGCCACAGGCGCCCACACCACAAACAAACGGCAGCAGAAACAGCAGCCACAACACCCACAGACAGCCAGCACCACCCAATCAAATTAAAGCGATCAAAAAAAAAAACGCGACCGGCAACCACACGCCAACAGGATCACAGATACCAGCCAGCGCCAGCCCGCCAGCAAGCCCAAACGCCAACACGCAAACAAGAGACACCAACACCCCCCCCCGCCAAAAGACCCCACCACCCCAACCCAAACCCGCACAAACACACCACCGCCCAAACAACCGAGACACAGTATCCAGACCAGACACGGGCGCCGCGCCGCCACCACATCAAGTCGCCAACAGAGACCCCACAGCGCAAGGTCGGGCCACACGGGCACGGACCCCACCCAACAGGAAGCGAGACCCACGCGACGCCACACACAAATAAATAATAAGATTAAACAAAAATAACAATAATTAAAAAAAATAAATAAATAAAATAAAAAATAAAAAAAATAATAATAATAAAATGAAATACAAATTAAATTAAAAATAACAAATACAAATAATTAAATAAAATAAAGTAAGTAAATAATAAAAAATATTTAAAAAAATAAAAATAAAATAAAAATAAATAAATATATATATATACATATATACATACACATACATACATATACACATACACATACATACATACACACATACACACACATACATATATATACATACATATATATACACATAAAAAAAAAAAAATAATAATAATAATAATAAATTAATAAAAGCCTGGCAGGCCACCAGAACGCAGTCCCCGGAATCCGCGCCGGCCGACGAGGCAATGAGGGGTGCGCCGAACCCCAACCCCCCCACATGCATGTGTACAAGGCCCCCAGAGTGTCTACTGTGTAGTTAAAATTAGGAGGTCAGCCATTACAGCTGACCTCCAGTCCCTATTGATGCGTGTACTGTAGCGTGAGTGAGATATGTATGCTTGTGGGAACTAATAATGCGATTAAAATTGGGGGACATCAAGGTCTTGGTGGGTCCCAACCAAGCCGAGCCCTCCAAATCCTAAGTGTCTAATATGCAGCTAAGATTGAGGGATGGCCGAGCAGGGGACAAGACAGGAGGACCGGAGCCCCATAGGAGGCATCCTCAACCCCGCCATGCCTCCCCGCAGGACAATCCCCCAAAGTCCTATATTTGTGTGACTGTGTGTGCTATAAGTAGGAGGAGTAGAGGGCCCGGACATCCACCCCAGTCCATGCGGCCGAAAACCAGGAACTACGGCCAGGAAGCCGCCCCCCCCACGGCCCGTGACCCACACCAGACCACTTTAGCGTGACGTCACGCGAGCCCACCCCCCGCCAAACAAAGCCATCCCCCGCCCGCCCCAACCCAACCCCGCAGAGCCCATAGCAGCAACCAAACGCAGAAAAACTGCACAGCCCCATGCCCAATGCAAACACCGCATCCCGGCCATCCACACAGCAACGCACCCATACGAGTTCCGGCCAGGGGATGGTGCCCCCCAACCGGGGAAGAAGTCAATGCACCCCGTCCGCACGCCAGCCCCCAAACCAGCCGCCAAGCCAACGCCAGCCAGCCCCCACAACCCCACAAGCGCACAGATACCAGCCACAGTCCCCCAACCACTCCAACCCAACACAGCGACGCCAACCGCCGGCAGTACCACAGCAACCATCACCACCACCGCCCGTCCGCAGTACAAACACCCGCGGCCGCCGAAACCTGAAACAAAAAAAAAAAAGCGACCTACCCCGTAAACCACAACAACGCACACCCCCAGCTACCACAGAGGCCGCCAACCCACCTACCCCAACTCATCCACATACAGGCCAATCGATCCACCGGACATCCACACCCATACACACACCTACACATACATACACACATACATACACACATACACATATACATACATTTATGTATATACACATACATACACATACACACATGCATGCATATACACATACACACACACACACACATATATACACTTACATACATATACATATGCACACATATACACACACATACATACACCAAAACAAAACAAAAACAAAAACAAAAAATATAAAAAATAAAAATAAAAATAAAAATAATAAATAAAATAAAATAAACCCTTTAAATAAAATAAAATAAAAATAAACATGAGGCCTGGTTGCCAACAGTGTCCAGCACCACCAAACCCCGCAGCCATACCCACACGTCCAGGCCCCCCCGCCCACCACCCACCAGGCACCCCATCCGGCAAAAAGCCATAAGGGCCCAGCCCCGCACCCACAGCCGGCATGCCATGGCATCTCTGCAGGCCTGGTGCCGCGATCAGCAATGCACACCGGGGCAGCGACACACACACATGTACCTACATACATACACACAGATTCCACCATACATACATACAAACGTACACACACACACACACACACACACACACACACACACACACACACACACACACACACACACACACACACACACACACACACACACACACGCACGCACCTATATATACATGTATATAATTTAACAGAATAAATAAAATTTATTAAATAGATAATTTAAAAAATATATATATATAAGTATATATATAAATAAAATTAATAAATAAATAAGGGCGGAGTAAAACACAGGAGGGAGACCCCCGCAGGGCAGTCGGGCAGCACCGCCGGGGCCCCAACAAGGGAGGAAAGCAGCCCCCCCAACCCGGCACCAGGCGGGCCCGCACAGCCGCAGCGTAGGGCGACCCCGGGCAGACCCCGCCCCGCGCCCCGCGCCCCAGGGGAAGGAGGAAGCCCACGGACACCCGAAGCCAGAGGGGCACGAGCCGACCCCCGCCCGACAGCGGCAAGGCCCCGGCCCCACGGGCGCAACCCCCCGCCCAACCACCCACGAGAGGGGCAGCCCCCCACCCAACCCAAGACGGCCACCCCCAACAGCTCCACCCGCACCCCAACCCCCGCCCAGGCACCCCCATCCACCCCCAGCCCCCAGACCACCCACGGATCGGCCCGCCAGGCCGGCACCAGGGAACACACCCCAGGCCCACCCGACCCCGCGGCACACGGCCCCCCGGCACCCACGACCCCCCACCCACGGAGCAAGACCCCCGGGACAGAGCCCCAGCCCCGGCCCCCATGGGAATCAGGTCAGGAAATCAATTAGCGGTGCCCAAAGAGATCTGAATTCTGTCAGTTGTTGTTTTGATTCAGCAGACATTCTTTCCATAACTACATAATCTAATAAAGTGTTTTTGTAAAGGTTTATACATAAATTATTTTTTGATTTCCAATTCATGAGAATAGTTTTCTTGGCAATGCCTATTGCATTTATAAGGAGGTATGTTTTGTTTATATCAAAGTCAGTTGCGGAGAGATCACCCAACAGGCAGAGTGCGGGGGAGATGGGAATAGGAATCTCTAACGCTAATGATAGGTTCTCGCACACTCCAAGCCAAAAGTTACTCACGGGAGCACAGGACCACATTGAGTGTAAGTAGTTATCTACCTTATTATCTGAGCAGTGTACACAAATGTTAGAGTCGGCTAAACCCATTTTATACATTCTTAGACCGGTGTAATGTATTCTGTAAAGTATTTTGAGCTGAATCAGTCGTAAATTTGGATTCTTAATCAAACGAGAAGTATTGAGGCATATTTGTTTCCAGAATTCTGGGTCAAGGTTTGTGGATACGTCTGAGTGCCCTTTGGAAGTTGGGATACTTATTGTGTTATCTATTTTTGATAAGAGAGCATATAATTTGGATAAAGCTTTGGGGGCAGATGTTTTGAAGAATTTAACGGTCGTAGGATTACTTTCCCATGTTGTTTTGTTGAATCTTGCGCTAATTACAGATTTGATTTGTATATATTCTAGGAATTTATTAGGATTGATTGCATGTTGTGTTATTAAACTTTTAAAAGAGATACAACTGTTTGCATTGATGATATCCCCAAGACATCTGACTCCGTTATCATACCATGTTGGAAAGTTCAATGGCTTCTTGTTTAAAAGAAAATCAGGATTATTCCAAATAGGCGTAAATTGACAGGGAGTGAGCGGGGATCCAGTTATTTTCAAAAACTCCCACCAAGCTGTTAAGGTAGTGCGTATATTAATACTTTTGAAGCAGTTGTGTTTTCGGAGAATTTGGCTAATAAAGGGCAAGTTAGAAATTGGGATCTCCTGGCTAAGTGATTGTTCAATCTCTAACCATAAACTATCTAATAAAGTGGGATTGGTCCATTTTAGTATATATTGTAGTTTATTTGCAAGGAAGTAATATGAAAAGTTTGGGAGTTCTAGACCCCCGTATTCTTTTGGTTTTTGTAAAGTTTTAAGGCTGATTCGTGCTGGTTTACTCTTCCAAAGAAACTGATTGATGTGTGAGTCTAGTGATTTAAACCAGATTTGAGAAGGTTTGGTTGGAATCATTGAAAAGAGATAATTAACCCTAGGCAAGACCATCATTTTTACGGTAGAAACCCTTCCCATAAGTGAGATTGGCTACCTTCCTAGTCACGTCCGTTGTGTCCTTGGGCAAGACACTTCACCCTTTGCCTCTGATGGCTGCTGGTTAGCGCCTTGCATGGCAGCTCCCGCCATCAGTGTGTGAATGTGTGTGTGAAAGGGTGAATGTGGAAATACTGTCAAAGCACTTTGAGTACCTTGAAGGTAGAAAAGCGCTATACAAGTACAACCCATTTATAATTTATTTATAACAAAGGCATCAACAAATGATTCCATTTTGAGTTTAAGTGAATCGCTACCCGGTACTATTGGCGGAACTCAGTTGGTACCACTACCCATGCAAATAGAAACTATTATACCTATCCCTAATGACAAGAATGTTTTTAGGAATTTACTGCAAAAAAGCTAGTAAAATACAGTATATTCTATGTGACATGAATTTTCTGCTGTTTTTAGGAATATGCTGTAAAAGGGCCAGTCAAAGATCTTCTTCTATACCACAGGATTTTTCTGCTGCTTTTAGGAATTTGCTGCCAAAATGTAAGCCTCTCCCCTGTTTTGAATTAAGCGTGCCTGTCTGATGTCAATAAAGAGACAGTTGCTCTAAGCCTTGGCTAGAGATGCCTAATTTATAGAACATTGGGGTTAAGCACCTTGACTTTTACAGACCTTATAAATCTAAAATGGAGAGGACTGTTCATTGGGGGAGAGGGTCAATGTAGACATGATAAAGGAAAGGATGGATAGAACAATTTGGCACAAAATGAGAATGAGTTTATTGTAAGGGTATGGGAAAGGTTTTCTGGGGTTGCTATTCCTCTCCTCCTCCTTACCTCATGCCTGAAACAATAGCACTCACTAAGAGCCTGGGACCAGAGAGTGTGATAAGGTAATGATAATGTAATGAGGACCAATCAAGGGCCTCAGCTAAGAGGAGGGGCCCTTAATTTGCCTCCAGAATAGTTCAATGAGATATTTATTATTATTCTCAGTGAGAATGATGATGTGACAGTAGCAAAACGGATGAATCTCTGACAGGAAAAGAAAGAAGAGAAGAGGATGAGAAACAATACATCAAAATAAATGTAGAAATGGAAAGGGCACACAATCTAGTGAGAGGAAATGTATCCACTAATATTCATGCACCTCATGCTAACGAAAATATTTGGCTAGGATGAAAAACAAACTCCAGCGTGTTCCAGTCCTTATTTTGTGGCAGTATACTGGTAGTTTCTTTTATGTTTGACAGTACTAACACTTTATAGATCACTGATGTGATTCAATGTCACACGAGTAGCTGGAGCCTCTTCCAACTGACTTAGGCCAAGCGTATTGAAAGTCTGATAGGCCCAACTGACTTAGGCCAGGGGTATCTAAAGTCCGAGCTGGGAGCCAATTACGGCCCACAGCTACTTAGTTATCTGTTGGCCTTTGACATTCTAAAAATATAGTTAAACCCAGCCCGCATCAGAACAATATGAAGAAGGATTAGGATTACACAGAAAATGAATGAAAATAAAACGGCTGTGAGAAATAAAGGGGTATTATGAAAATAAGTTGAATTGTGGAATATTAAAGATATTTTCCAACAATGATAATGACTTGCTTGAGGAGAAGAAATTTGGTGCCACCAGTAGGTTAAAGTACAGTTTTCATTGTTGACAAATATAAGACGCTTCTGTCTACACAAATACAAATCTATATAGCAATATAAATTGCAGCCTCCTGCGATAACCTTTTGTTGAACCAATAAAAATAATAAATAATAATAGAACCATTTCAAAACGGGTTACAAAAGCTCCTAATTGGGCTGTTGATGTGTGGTAACATATTGCTTCTTTTCCAGTTGTTTTATTTTCTAAAAACTATTATTAATCTAATTGCTAATTTACTGTAAATAGCTGGTTACTTTCTGCTGTAAATGCACTAAACACTTAATCTTTTGTTTACTTTAAATTAGCTTTGGGTGATACTACTGTTCTGAAGGTTTTCATATTTGTGTAAATTGTCCCTTTTAGTTTTATATATAGATCATTTCTGTTAAGGGACTAATTATTATTATTATTTATTTATATTTCATATATGTTGTTTTGGGAAAGGAATGTATTTTCGTTAGTTGTTTAACCGTTGCCACGGTTACGGTTGCCATGGTTACGGGCACTTCCGTTTCCGCCGGCAGGTAAAAAAGTGTTTAAAAGAGCTCCGGCATTTGACACACAGCGGAGCGTCGGTAATACTACCCGGAGATAGAGATCACCACAGTTGCAGATCAGATAAGTAACTAGTACTCTAAGCATTGTATTTAAGTTTGTTATAAGTGACAGTTAAGTGCCAGTGCACTAGTTTAAGTTTAAAGACGTTTTGGGCGCTTCACGTTGCCAGTAGGAGGTGAAGCCCATACTAACTGCTAGTTAGCTCACCGCAGTTCGCACCTGTGTTTGTTGGCTGCAACGTGACTTCACGAACGCCAGGTTCAGTCACGTTTGGACTAAGTTTAGTTAAGAGACACTCTCCCCTGGGACTATTTATTGTTTGGAGAATGTTGTAGAGTTTAGTTGTGTGCTATCGTGGCTACCTTGCTGCGAGGGAAGTGGACAGCGCGAGGTACGAGTGTTAGTGGCTCGCGCTCACGGGCTAGTCGACAGAGAGGTGACCCAGGACGAGGCTGGTTCTCCTCTCGCTCCAGACTAGACTCGTGAGGGAGCTAAGAAGAAGCACGGCCGAGACCCCCCCCGCCCCCCTCTCTACTCTACAACGGGAGGTGTCCCCCCTCTCCAACGCCCCCTTGGTATCCAGCATTTGCAATCACCACCCCCACCCTACGTGCACCAACGATACAGCAGGACCACAACAGACTATCTTCTGGCCCAGCCAAGGGGCCCAGGTTGGACTGTGTGTGTGTGTTGTGTAATTGGTTTAGTGCGGGAGGTTTCATTGGGGAGGTAGCGTGTGAGTGGGGATGAGTGTATGAGTGTAATCAATGTGTTCATTATTGTCAGATTATTGTATAGTAAATTGTTAACTATATAAGTGGTGTCCTCTCACTCTCTCCTAGACTATCTTTATTTGGTAAATAGTGAAAATTAGAGCATCCCCCTAAAGTAAATATACAGTCCTTTACAGGCTCCCGAACAACTACAGATGTGGGTTTTTATCCAATCCCAAGTAGTTACAGGGCCATGATTGGCCATAACAATCTTGATACTGATACTTCAAATTTTCAAGCTCATACATTTTTTATCACAATTATAATCAGACAAAAACATTGAATGGTGGTGTAACGATGTCTATTAAATATATAAATTATATTCTACTATTGGATCTGATTTAAATCTTGCGGTATTTGCCCTCATAAGCTATCCTGTGTCCATGGACTTATTTCTAAAGATTGTAAATAAAAACAAAAAAGACAAGAGATTTTGTGATGATAAAAATATTGATCTAATTACTGTTGTATTAACCATCTATTTATACTATACTTGGTATCGTTACTGTCGATATTTGTATCGATCTGCCCACCTGTTTACATTTAAGAGCTCTAGCTAAGCAGTTAGCATGGCTTAATGTATCCTCCTACGGCAGGGGTCTCAAATTCAATTTGCCTGGGGGCCACTGGATGCAGAGTCTGGGTGAGGCTGGGCCGCAAGAAAAGATTTCTTAAAAAAATTATTTTTAAATGTCTTTATTTTTATTTTCAACACAAAATAAAATCAAAATATAAATGAACAAAATGAGAATTAAGTAAATAAATCAGTCATAAGTAATAACAAGAGAGGAGAAGTCCAGCAAAACTCCTAGCCATTATGGACAACACCTCCCACCCACTACACTCGGACTTTGCGGGAAGGATGAACACGTTCGGTGGAAGGCTCAGACTCCCAAAATGCAACACGGAACGACACAGGAGGTCCTTCATACCGACAGCCATCAGACTGTATAATGCATATGTTCCTTGACTGCACTTAAAGGCCTACTGAAACCCACTACTACCGACCACGCAGTCTGATAGTTTATATATCAATGATGAGATCTTAACATTGCAACACATGCCAATACGGCCGGGTTAACTTATAAAGTGCAATTTTAAATTTCCCGGGGAACTTCCGGTTCAAAACGCCTTTGAGGATGACGTATGCGCGTGACGTCAATCGTTGAAACGGAAGTATTCAGACTCCATTGAATCCAATACAATATAGCTGTTTTCATCTCATTCTGGATGTATTCTGGACATCTGTGTTGGTGAATCTGTTGCAATTTGTTCATTGCATTAGGGAGAAAGAAGCTGAGCAAGCAAAGAAGAAAGTCGGTGCAAAGCGGAGTATTTTGCGAGGGAAGTCAGCAACACAACACAGTCGGTGTTTCATTGTTTACATTCCCGAAAGATGCAGTCAAGATCGAAGAACTCGGACAACAGAGACTCTTACCAGGAGGACTTTGACTTCGTTAACAGACGCAGACGCGATACCGTGAGTACGCTTCCAAACATTTGATCGCTTGCTATAACTAGCTCGAGCTAGTAGCTAGTAGCCAGGAGCTAGGAGCTAGCAGGTGTTTGTTATGCAGGATTAATTTGTGGCATATTAAATATAAGCCTGGTTGTGTTGTGGCTAATAGAGTATATATATGTCTTGTGTTTATTTACTGTTGTAGTCATTCCCAGCTGAATATCAGGTCCCACCCGCGCGCTTCCAAACATTTGATTGCTTGCCCGTACGTGCGTGTCATGTACGTAACTTTGGTTAAATATATAAGCTTTATGAACCTTGGGTTAGGTGAACGGTTCTTTGGGCTGAGTGAGTGTGTGTGTTGTGCAGGTGTTTGAATTGTATTGGCGGGTTATATATACGGGATCCCGTCCATATTACCCGCTCGAGCTATAACTAGCTCGAGCTAGTAGCTAGTAGCTAGGAGCTAGCATAACAAACACCTAGGTGTTTTTATGTGGGATTAATTTGTGGCATATTAAATATAAGCCTGGTTGTGATGTGGCTAATAGAGTATATATATGTCTTGTGTTTATTTACTGTTTTAGTCATTTCCAGCTGAATATCAGGTCACCCCCGGCTCTCACAGCATCTTCCCTATCTGAATCGCTTCCACTCCCCACTAGTCCTTCACTTGCACTTTACTCATCCACAAATCTTTCTTCATCCTCGCTCAAATTAATGGGGAAATCGTCGCTTTCTCGGTCCGAATCTCTCTCACTTCATGCGGCCATCATTGTAAACAATAGGGAACTTTGCGTATATGTTCAATTGACTACGTCACGCTACTTCCGGTAGGGGCAAGCCTTTTTTTATCAGATACCAAAAGTTGCGATCTTTATCGTCGTTGTTCTATACTAAATCCTTTCAGCAAAAATATGGCAATATCGCAAAATGAACTGCCCTGATCGCCAGAGAGCTGGACCGGTACGCCATCCAGATCGCTGTTCTCAGCGAGACACGGCTAGCTGGAGAGGGACAGTTGACAGAGACTGGTGCTGGCTATACGTTCTTCTGGATAAGCCGCACTGAAGCAGAGCGGCGTGAGGCAGGAGTTTGCTTTGCCATTAAATCCAACTTGGTCAGTAAGCTGGCTGCACTTCCCAAAGGTGTCAGTGACCGCCTGATGACGCTGCGCCTGCCTCTTCCAGGAAAACACTCTGCGACACTCATCAGTGCCTATGCCCCCACGATGACGAACACAGACGATGTGAAGGAGAGGTTCTATGAAGATCTGAACGCTACCATCGCGGCAGTGCCCAGGGCAGACAAGCTCATCATCCTCGGTGACTTCAATGCCAGGGTCGGCACTGATCACAAGTCATGGGAAGGAGTCCTCGGCAAACATGGCATGGGCAGCTGTAACAGCAATGGCATCCTTCTGCTGGAGACCTGTGCGGCACATGAGCTCTTGATCACCAACTCAGTTTTCAGCCTCCCAAAGCGCAACAGGACCTCATGGATGCATCCCAGCTCAAGACACTGGCACCTACTGGACTATGTCATCGTGAGGCAAAGGGACAGACAGGATGTCAGGGTTACAAAGGCGGTGTGCGGTGCAGAGTGCTGGACTGACCATAGGCTACTTGTGTCTAAGCTGAACATCAAGATCCATCCTCCCAGAAGGCCTCAAGGTTCCAAATTTCCGAAGCGCTTGAACGTTTCCAGGCTCACCAATGCCTCTGTCACGCAATCCCTGACTGAAGAGCTCACCAGCTCAGGGAATCTCGAGGAGGACTGGGCTGCATTCAGAGACACCATCTACACTGCTGCTCTCAATGCAGTAGGACCTACAGCCCGCAGGCAACAGGACTGGTTTGATGAGAACGATGATCACATCAGAGATCTTCTCCAGGAGAAACATCGTCTGCACAAAGCCCACCTCAGTGATCCAACATCCTCTCAAAAACAGTCTGCCCTCAAGAACATCAAAGCAACCGTCCAGCGGGAGCTGCGTCGGATGCAGGACGACTGGCTCTGCCGAAAATCTGACGAGATCCAGTCCTATGCAGACCAGAATGACAACAAGAAGTTCTACAGCACCCTCAAGGCCATCTACGGACCCACAACATCAGGATCTCCCCCTCTCCTCAGTGCTGATGGCAGCACACTGGTCACAGACAGAGAGAAGATCCTTGAGCGCTGGGCTGAGCACTTCCACGGTGTTTTCAACCGCCCCTCAGCCATTAATGACGAAGCCATTGCACGCCTCCCTCAAGTCCCTGTCAACACCTCCCTTGACGAACCACCAACGGAAGCTGAGGTCATCAAAGCCATCAGAGGACTTCCAAATGGCAAAGCACCTGGTGCTGATGCAATTCCAGCAGAAATCTACACAGCTGGTGGACCACCTCTGACCAAACAACTGGTAGACCTATTCTGCACCATGTGGAACCAAGGGAAGCTGCCACAAGAGTTCAAAGACGCCTCCATCGTCCATCTATACAAATGCAAGGGCAACAGGCAGGACTGCAACAACCACCGCGGCATTGCTCTGCTGTCTGTAGCAGGAAAGATCCTGGCCAGAATTCTGCTAAACCGCCTGACGGAACATCTCGAACACGAAGACCTCCTACCGGAGAGCCAATGCGGATTCAGGCAGGATCGTGGTACAGTGGACATGATCTTCGCCGCTCGCCAACTCCAAGAGAAGTGCAGAGAACAGAACGTCACTCTATACTCCACCTTTGTAGATCTGACGAAGGCCTTCGACACTGTCAGCCGAGAGGGCCTCTGGAAGATCATGGCCAAGTTTGGCTGCTCTAACATCTTCATAAACATGGTCTGTGAATTCCATGATGGAATGCAGGCACAAGTCCAGGACAATGGCGCATCATCTGAGCCTTTCCATGTGGAAAATGGAGTCAAACAAGGCTGTGTTCTGGCACCCATTCTGTTCAGTATGATGTTCTCAGCCATGCTGACAGATGCTTTCCGGTCTGGGGACATGGGGATAGACCTGCGCTACCGCACTGATGGCAGGCTGTTTAATCTGCGAAGACTCCAGGCAAAGACAAAAGTACAGACCACCAAGGTTCACGACTTTCTCTTTGCGGATGACTGTGCCCTGAATGCTTCCAACGAGCTGGAAATGCAACGGAGCATGAACAACTTTGCCACAGCATGCTCAGACTTTGGACTCACCATCAGTACAAAGAAAACAGAGGTTATGCATCAACCTGCTCCTGGAGACCCGTACACTGAGCCCCTCGTCAGCGTAAATGGTGAGGACCTCAAAGCTGCTGAAAAGTTTGTCTACCTGGGTAGCACATTGTCACGCGTGGGCAACATCGACGAGGAGGTCATGCATAGGATAGCGCATGGAAGTGCTGCATTTGGCCGACTCCGCAGTTCTGTCTGGGAGCGCAGAGGGCTTAGCCTACGGACCAAACTTAAGGTCTACCGTGCTGTTGTCCTACCCGCCCTGCTGTATGCCTGTGAGACCTGGACTGTATACAGCCGGCATGCTAAACAGCTCAACGCCTTCCACATGAGATCTCTCAGGAGGCTGCTCAACATCAGGTGGCAGGACAAGATCCCAGACACTGAGGTCCTCCACAAGGCTGAGATGGATAGCCTCTATGCCATCCTCAAGCGTTCCCAGCTGAGATGGGCTGGCCATGTCTGCCGCATGTCAGATGAACGCCTCCCAAAAATGCTCCTGTACGGTGAACTGCACCATGGAAAGCGCTCACGCGGCGGGCAGCGGAAACGCTTTAAGGACACCCTAAAGGCCAGTCTCAAGGGCTGTGGTCTGGACCCAGAGACATGGGAAGCCGATGCCCAACACCGTTCAAACTGGCGCTCTGCAGTCTGGCATGGTGTAGCAGACTTCGAGGAAAAACGCATCCATGAAGCCCAACAGAAGCGACAGCTCCGCAAGACCAGAGACAGTTCCTCCCTCTCTGCCAGCCACCCCCCAGCCATAACCTGCCCTCACTGCAGCCGGTCATTCCGCGCAAGGATTGGCCTCATCAGCCATCTTCGCACACACAAATCAACGTGAAGTCACCTGGTCATCTTCGAAAACGAAGGACGAACATGTCATGTCATCCACAAATCTTTCTTCATCCTCGCTCAAATTAATGGGGAAATCGTCGCTTTCTCGGTCCGAATCTCTCTCACTTCATGCGGCCATCATTGTAAACAATAGGGAACTTTGTGTATATGTTCAATTGACTACGTCACGCTACTTCCGGTAGGGGCAAGCCTTTTTTTATCAGATACCAAAAGTTGCGATCTTTATCTATACTAAATCCTTTCAGCAAAAATATGGCAATATCGCAAAATGATCAAGTATGACACATAGAATAGATCTGCTATCCCCGTTTAAATTTAAAAAAATCATTTCAGTAGGCCTTTAAATGTAGAGTATATGTAGAATATATTTGTATATTATATATATAATATATTATATATATTATATTATTTATTGTTATTCTTGTCTATTGTGAGCGAACTGTGGTGCTGAATTTCCCCCAGGGATCAATATGGTACTTTCTATTCTATTCTAACAATAATAATTTGATTTCTCCAGTCAGCAACAATGTATACACATACACATAATGTGCAACCCGGTTCACTCTTTCATCTCCCTGGTATTTTGCATAATCCTCAGCATGTCTAGTTGTATAATGACGTTTTAAATTGTATTTCTTGTGCACGGCAACTTTCTCTGTGCAAATAAGACATGTCGGAACACACATATATATATATATATATATATATATATATATATATATATATATATATATATATATATATATATATATATATATATATATATAGATATGTGCTCAACAAAGAAATATTGCATCTCCCACTTTTCCTGGAATTGTCTTTGCTCATCACTAACCTTTCTCTTCACTGCACGCTTTGAAAAAGACATGTTTGGGGTTGTAGAATATATTTGTATTTAACTGACGCACGGAGAATAATGTTATTTCCGCAATGTGTGTCATTCCGCTTTTCCTCCCGACAGCAACACGGCGGTTGGCGGAAAGTTCCGGGGAAAAGTGACGGCTCCCGGAGTGTTATATGGCGTCATATAAAAATATATGTAGTGTTCATCGTGTGAGGCAATGCAAATTAAACAATAAAAAAAACAAATAACGGTTTGAATTGGTCCAGGTTATCGCGGACTTTATTACTGACGGACAGGTGTCGCCGTGTGACTGCCCTCGTCTCCATGGCAATGTTTCTCTCGCTTTCACTCATTTGCCGCTTTTCCACTAACGCAGGGGTATTTTGGACCCAAATAACAAATCGTCTCGGTCTGGAGCCAACGGGAGGGGGCAGGGGGTGGGGGTTTGGGGGGGCTCGCTGTGGAGTTTACAGCGAGAGAGAGCAAGAGAGAGCGAGAGAGAGAGCAAGGGAGGGAGCGTGGGAGGGAGGAAGAGCGCGAACGTCAATGTTCGGCCCTCGAGAGCCATATACCACACCATGATTGGTAGATTCTTTGTAGCCCGGAAGAGTTAGGGCTACAAGGAATTCTGGGTATTTGTTCTGTTGTGTTTATGTTGTGTTACGTGAGGATGTTCTCCCAAAATGTGTTTGTCATTCTTTTTTGGTGTGGGTTCACATTGTGGCGCATATTTGTAACATTGATAAAGTTTTTTTTATACGGGCACCCTCAGTGTAACATGTGTGGCTGTTGAACAAGTATGCATTGCAGTCACTTACGTGTGTCTGTTGAAGTCGCATATAATATGTGACTGTGCAGGCACATTACTTGTATGGAGAAAAAGTGGATGCTAAACCTCGTGCCCTCAATATTATTGTCCTCAATATTGTTGACTCAATATTGTTATCCTCAGTATTATTGATGGGTGAAAATTGGGAGAGTTGGCAAGAATGCTTCAGCTCCGCACACAGCGCTGTCAAGCGCCGTTCATATAAAACTCGCGGGCCGCACTAACATTAAACCTTCATATTAAGGTGCGGGCCGCACAATGACGACTCGCGGGCCGCATGTTTGAGACCCCGTCCTACGGTGTGTATTAGAGCATGTTTACCTATTCCTCTTCCTCCAGAGACAATCGTACTTAGAGGAACTTGCTTTATTTGCCCTAATGGAGATGAGGATTGCTGACTTGGAAGCAGCTTTGCACTGTAAAGGGACATTAGGCGCGAGGTTGCTACAGTGCGTTGAGGACGCGACCGTTGTATTGTCATTGCAGAATTTGAGTAACACAGCTAGAATGTGTCATCAATATGCGTTATCACAATATAACAATATAATTAAAAGCTCTATCGTCAGCCAAATGTATATTATTTATTACACTTATATTGTGCAACCCAAGAAATATGCTGTTTTTTTTTTTTATATAATAAAATAATATAATACAAATATAGTGAAGTGCCGAGCATACATAATTGGTTTTAGTGAGTTTAATAAACATAATGTGAGGAATATCAAAATTATGTGCGCTCCTGAGACTGGGTAAGTTAAATCAATATGGATGAAAATCGTTTGCCCTCTTTTGCATGCATCTTTAAATTAGGGTATGTGTGCCTGCAACTGTGTGCAATCAATAGTCTCACCTTCCTTTTTATCACCCAATATTAGTCAAAAGACTGGCCAACAGATCTTGGTTAATGTGAGGGGCTCAATTAAAGTGTAGTCTTTTAACATTTTAAAACAACTTTAGAATATGCTCCAGCACCCCCCGCGACCCCAAAAGGGACAAGCGGTAGAAAATGGATGGATGGATGGATTTTGTAAACATAAAGGCAGTAAAGTATATGAATACATGGAGCATAGGGAAAACACGCAACACAGAGTAGAAACATGACCACAAAATAAAGGAATCACAGACAAAAATCGACTCGTCACAATAATACAACAGAGAGGTTTGTTTGAAATGAAATATCGAAGCTAGGGCATGGTAATTTGTACCAGAAACAATTATCATACTTTTCTGAAAAGCTAACATTAGTGCAAAATGAAAACTAAATTACTTTTTACTATGATTGGTTTTGGTTGGATTTATCACAGCTAACATGGAGAATAGTGAAATTAAAATGGAAAAGTCTAAAAACACTCCCAAAAGAGTGGGCTGGATTGTTTGAGGAAAGTACTACTGTCTCCGTTATGCACATCTGATTTGTTTGATTTAATAATGATAGAAAAACCTGAAATTGTTTTACTTATACCAATTGACACACAAATAAACAGTAGCACAGTTAAGGTCACCTATAAAATGTAAAAGAAACTACCTGCCTGTTTTAGAGTATCCATATCTTTTAGTTTCCTAAAAACAGTCTTCTTTATCACTGAATGCTGCCAGAAAATATTAAAAATAATAAATCACAGTCAAAAATGTGAAAAGAATCATACAAATTATTCAGTTCCCTGATGGTGTTTTTGACGGTAGTATTTCTGCTTGACCATTAAAATGTGTTTACATCAGATTTAAAAAACAAACAAACATGCAATTGAAAATTCAATTTTATCAGTTGGATAAATAAAAAAAAAGTACTGCAGCGCTGAGGGACAATTAAAACATACCTCAATGGTGAACTGTTTCCTCTTGAGCTTAAAAGCCAAGTCCTTGTGGTCAGGCAATTGACTTGCAAGACAGTTGAGATGAGGAACTTGCCGGACGTGTAACAGGCCTGTGAGAAAACATACAGTAAATGAGGATAGATGCTGTTTGTGCTGAATGTGCAAGCAAAACACTCAATTACAGTGAAACTTCATAAAAATGAACGACCCTGAGGTTGTGAAATTCGGAATGTAACCAACATTTTGGGAGAAGAATACCTCTTGGGTCACAAACTTGCCAAAGAATCACTAAAGACACAAACGTAAATCTCACATGATCTTAGATCATCTAAAGTCACTAGTGACAGGAGTTTAAAAAAAATATATATATAAATAAAAAGACATGTATACGCTTATTTTAAAAGAAAGCCAACACCCGGTGTAAAAAGAGAAGACGAACATGACAAGAAAATAAACACCGGAAGTTAGTTTATTGATCAGTAGTTTATTGATTTTAATGCTGGGGAACTTCTTTTTCACCCACGTGACATTAGCTACCATTGCAGTTTTTCGCTAATTAAAAGCGTTAATTCTAAAATTTCAATAAAATACATTTGAGACTTGTAGGTGTTTCCATGAAAGGGTGTTTTGTTTTGCAACGTCCTTACAGCCCCCTTGACATTTGTTTGGGCATGTGGGTCTCTCCGAGCCTGTGGGTCGGCCTCTATTGCGACCCGGTGCGGCGGTGCCACCTCGCTCAACACCGGTCAAGTGTCCTGCATCGGCGCCCCGTTCAGGTGCTCTCTGAATGCTAAAAATGTGTTTCCATCATTCTTTTGCGAAAAACCTCAATATCGAAACGTCTCAAAAACCACCAAATGAGAGCGCAAAAATGTTTTAGGGATATTTGAGAGGTTTTTCGAAATATGTTTCCATTACCAGTTTCTTATTGCGATATTTAGGAAATGCAGCTACTGACATGCATGAGGCGTGTCTGCATCATGACTCAATTTCAGGTCACACCTTGGTCATTTTACAGCAGGGTGTCTCAAAACTTTTTTCTTATGAAAACTACGTTTTAAATAATGAAAATAGCGGGGTGCTACACATTTTTGTAACATTTATATTGATAGCTTATCTCAGCCCAAACAAACTGAATAAGCGTGTTTTGTCAAACCATTAACAACAAGTTGCTATGCACATCTCACATTTTGTATTAAAACATAACTAAAACCTATTTCAGTGTGCATTTTATTTTGGTGTATCTCACATTATGAAGTGAAAACATGAATGCTGTGTAATGATGCTCGATATTTATTATATTATATATTACAATATCATTCTGTCATTAATTGGTGTAGGTACGTTGTTATACGTCACATCTTATTATTCACACAGCACACAGTACAATGACATTTTCAACACCTGTAGAGTTAAAGGCCTACTTAAACCCACTACTACCGACCACGCAGTCTGATAGTTTATATATCAATGATGAAATCTTAACATTGCAACACATGCCAATACGGCCGGGTTAGATTAGTAAAGTGCAATTTTTAATTTCCCGCAAAATATCCTGTTGAAAACGTCTCGGTATGATGACGTTTGCGCGTGATGTCACGGATTGTAGCGGACATTTTGGGACACCATTGTGGCCAGCTATTAAGTTTTCATCGCAAAATTCCACAGTATTCTGGACATCCGTGTTGGTGAATCCTTTGCAATTTGTTTAATGAACAATGGAGATAGCAAAGAAGAAAGCTGTAGGTGGGAAGCGGTGTATTAGCGGCCGGCTGCAGCAAGACAAACACGTAGCGGCAACGTCGTAGCCGGTGCTTCATTGTTTACATTCCCAAACGATGACAGTCAAGCTTTACCATTGGCCTGTGGAGAACTGGGACAACATAGACTCTTACCAGGAGGACTTTGAGTTGGATACGCATGCTTGTGGAGATGGGACAACAGAGACTCTTACCAGGAGGACTTTGACTTGGATACGCGCTACCGTGAGTATGCAGCTGCGGCTTCTAAAAATTTGATCGCTTGCCCGTACGTGCGTGCCGCTATGTGCATGTCACGTACGTAACTTTGGGGAAATATATGTGCCGTATGAACTTTGGGGAGGTGAACGGCGAAGTTGGTAGAGTGGCCGTGCCAGCAATCGGAGGGTTGCTGGTTACTGGGGTTCAATCCCCACCTTCTACCATCCTAGTCACGTCCGTTGTGTCCTTGGGCAAGACACTTCACCCTTGCTCCTGATGGCTGCTGGTTAGCGCCTTGCATGGCAGCTCCCGCCATCAGTGTGTGAATGTGTGTGTGAATGGGTGAATGTGGAAATACTGTCAAAGCGCTTTGAGTACCTTGAAGGTAGAAAAGCGCTATACAAGTATAACCCATTGATCATTTAATTTAACGGTACTTTGGGCTGTGGGATTGAGTGTGTTGTGTCGGTGTTTGATTTGTATTGGCGGGTTATATGGACGGGAGGGGGGAGGTGTTTGTTATGCTGGATTAATTTGTGGCATATTAAATATAAGCCTGGTTGTGTTGTGGCTAATAGAGTATATATATGTCTTGTGTTTATTTACTGTTTTAGTCATTCCCAGCTGAATATCAGGTCCCACCCACCTCTCACAGCATCTTCCCTATCTGAATCGCTTCCACTGCCCTCTAGTCCTTTACTCTCACTTTCCTCATCCACAAATCTTTCATCCTTGCTCAAATTAATGGGGAAATTGTCGCTTTCTCAGTCCGAATCGCTCTTGCTGCTTGTGGCCATGATTGTAAACAATGTGCAGATGTGAGGAGCTCCACAACCTGTGACGTCACGCTACTTCCGGTACAGGCAAGGCTTTTTTATCAGCGACCAAAAGTTCCAAACTTTATCGTCGATGTTCTCTACTAAATCCTTTCAGCAGAAATATGGCAATATCGCGAAATGATCAAGTATGACACATAGAATGGATCTGCTATCCCCGTTTAAATAAGAAAATCTAATTTCAGTAGGCCTTTAAGCATATGAAAAGTGTTTAAATATTTAGTTTTATTATTCTTAGTTGACATGTCAGGACATGCCCCAATAATTCTCAGTCAAAATTAAGATTTTGCATAATAATTTTTTGATAAAATGTCACTTGTGCACTGATAATAAGATAAGTAATAAACGTACATAACTTTATCACAATCGAATATTGCAATACTTCTGTTTGAAAGGGTTGAATTTGAGCTTTTGTTCACTTGCGATTGCAAAGATTTAGGTCTGCAAATAAATTTGATAAAAAACAGAAGGGGAACATTCAACAAAGATGATAAACCAATATCTAAAATTTACAAATACATACAATTAGCGATGAAGCCACATTTTCAGGAGAAGCCCTGCCAGTCGGCTCCCAAATGCAGACACCACGCACACACATGTCGACATGGTAATCATTCATTAATTGCAATAGCAAGATAGTGTACACTTCACTTATATGTTATTTTACATCAAAGACGTTGAAGTAAGACATTGTAAGTACTTACTTTCTGAAAACACAAGTTGTAACTCCGTAAATCTCTCTCGCTAGCCATTGTTGCTTTGAGTCCCCTTTGTGGTTGAGCGATGTGACGCGAATGAACAACTTTTGAATGGTTAAAAGTGAACCTTGAGAACGGATTCTCAATTACTATCTTGTCCTATTTTGTGAATTAAAATTCACTGCTTAAGTAAAAGAGCCATTCAACACATTTGATCGCTTGGCCAGGGTATAGTAGCTTTGTTAGATAATTGTGCATAATATCGTGTCACATTTCTAGAACCCTCTGGTGAGCTACTCGAAAAAGCGTAGCAAGCTACTGGTAGCTTGAAGGTTCTGGGTTGGAGACCTCTGTTGTATGGATTAAATTTGGAAATATGAACAAATACAATGATTGCATTCCCGAATGGACTGTGCACAATTTTAGAGGTTCCCTAAAATTTGGGAAGCACGTCTGAAAGGAGCACTTCTGTCTCTTATAGTTACATAAGCATGTGTTTACTTTAACACAACAGTTCCATCAAGAATCCACCAGTTGATTCCAAATTGCACTTTTCATCTGGTCAATTCACAATCATCTCTGTATGTGACAGGGAGTTCAGTGTGTTGTGAAGTACTGCACACTGAAGTTCCTCAGTTTAAAATTTTTACCGTCGCAGGTAAAAGAAAAGTACAAAAAATTATTTGTCAACTATTCTGTTTGCCTTTTCCTATTTGTGTGGAACACAGGTGCACCATTCAGTACATGTCCATGCACTAAATGAATCCGATTTCTCAAATAGTTCGGCTTTAAATAAGCCTCCTACAACCCATGGAAACACCTTAATCCAATTGTGTTAAATTTTTGAAAAGTCGGACTACAGAGCTGTATCATGCAATGGGAAACCAGTTTTCTCGAGGGGGGGATGTGCCGCCTTAGAGGACCCTTTGTATCGCGCATGCGCCAGTCTCAACGCGCGAGATACAACCCGGAAGCAGATACCATTAAATAAAAACAGCAACAATTGTAATGAAGAGAAGACTGTTTATTTGCTTCACCAATTAAAAGAACAGAACATTTTGAAGTGCCTCCATGGTAGAAAAAAGAAACAAGAGTTTTTTTTGAAAAGGCAGTAGTGTTGTCCCGATACCAATATTTTGGTACCGGCACTAAAATTATTTCGATACCTTTCGGTACTTTTTGGTACTTTTCTAAACCACAAAAAAAATTGCATTATTGGCTTTATTTTAACAAAGAATCTTAGGGTACATTAAACATATGTTTCTTACTGCAATTTACTCCTTAAATAAAATAGTGGACATACTAGACAACTTGTCTTTTAGTAGTAAGTAAACAAACAAAGGCTCCTAATTAGTCTGCTGACGTATGCAGTAACATATTGTGTCATTCATCATTCTATTATTTTGTCAACATGATTAAGGACAAGTGGTAGAAAATTAATTATTAATCTACTTGTTTATTTACTGTTACTATCTGCTTACTTTCTCTTTTAACATGTTCTGTCTACACTTTTGTTAAAATGTAATAATCACTTATTCTCTTGTTGTTTGATACTTTACATTAGTTTCGGATGATACCACACATTTGGGTATCAATCCGATACCAAGTAGTTACAGAATCATACATTGGTCATATTCAAAGTCCTCATGTGTCCAGGGACATATTTCCTGAGTTTATAAACATAATATGAATGAAAAAAAACCGAAAGAAGCTGTGATGCCAAAAAATATCGACGTAATCATAGTAGTATCGACTAGATACGTGCCTGTACTTGATATCAGTACAGTGGATGTCAGGTGTAGATCCACCAATGGCGTTTGTTTACATTTTGATGCTGGTGAGCTACGGTGTGTAGTGAAGCATGTTTAGCTATTCCTCGTCCTGCACGGATGATACTTGTAAGAAACGTACTTTATTTGTCGCCATGGAGACCAGGATTAGTGATTTAGAAGTAGCTAAAACACTGCCGACGGCGGATGGATGTTAGCCGCTAGCCATGTTTTAAAGCACCTCTTCCGGTGGGCGTTTCAGTGTTATAGCTTCACCTTTATCGTTAGTTTTTAAGCCAAAATGCGTTTGTTCTCTCTTTTCTTTCTACACACTGTGTCTGTTTGTAAGTACTCCGTGATTGTGCGCTACCGAACATGATCGTCTGCTCGTAAAACCAGCAATGACTCGACGTGACGACGCGGGCGCGGGACCGGTACGTTTCAGAGGCGGTATCGTACCGAAAATGATTCATTAGTATCGCGGTACTACAGTATACTAATACCGGTATACCGTACAACCCTAGAAGGCAGCTAAGGAAATGTAAAATGCTGGCTTAATTCTGACTCCCAAACAAAATACGAATGAGATGAAAGGTGATGAAGCAGGTAAATTAAAGGCAAATAATAAAGCGTACACAAACCTCTTCATGCTGTATTTGTGCAAGCCAACTGATTAACTTTCCGCACAACTGGCAAAATAGCCCAGAGCAACAGCAACCTTCCACTGGATATCAGTCGGGGCACGAATGGTCTTTTCCTTCGGATTTAAAACTCCTTCCATCAATCCACAGCGCCTTTTAAAAGAACTTTGAGACATTCAAAAGTTTTGTTTTGGGGACAGCGTGGCTCGAATGGTAAAAGCAATTGTGCCAGCGGGTTCCAGGTTCGAGCCAAGCTTCCGCCATTCTCGTCACATCCCTTGTGTGCTTGGGGGCAAGACACTTCACCCTTGCTCCTGATGGGTCGTGGTAAGGGCCTTGCATGGTTGCTCCTGCCATCAGTGTGTGTATGAATGGGTGAATGTGTAGAGTCAAAGCGCTTTGAGTATCTTAAAGGTAGAAAAGCGCTGTACAAGTATAACCCATTTACCATTTGTTTCCATGATTTTCATCCGAAAATTCCTTCGAAAAAACTCTTCCACCGCCTTTCTTTACATCCGACCAGATATATTCTTGGTAGTAGCATCATGTCCATATCGCAATCCAAGATCATTTCTTGATGTTGTCTGCTGTCTAACATCAGCATAGCCATTTGAGACGTACCATTTGTA
Source organism: Entelurus aequoreus (assembly GCF_033978785.1). Lineage (NCBI taxonomy): Eukaryota > Metazoa > Chordata > Actinopteri > Syngnathiformes > Syngnathidae > Entelurus > Entelurus aequoreus. Next base: position 39,109,920 of record NC_084732.1, on the reverse strand, counting down.
ATCTGTTCCAATATTACATCGCAAATCCTAGTGTGACATCATAGGTCATTCGGAAAAGTAATTCAGTTATCCGCGCTAAAATTAAATAAGCGCCCCCCAGTGTACGGGAGGCCCATGGCGTATGACCAATAGTCACATTTAAGAGTCTGCATGGACACTTCGACTTCACACCTAGGTGTGAAAATACAAAAATATTCGAAAAATCTACTAATTTAGTGCATGGAAACGTAGTGACTGAAGGACTTGTACCTGGTACTTTGTGTGGCTTTACTATACTTTGGGGAACATCCAGATAAAGTCAGAGTCACCTTTATTTCCTTGACCGCAAAGCTGAATTATGCTATAACTGGAAAAGTACTGTACAAGTGTGGTGGTGTAAATGAGCGTGGGAGAGAAGAAGAGGGATCAAGGGAGTAATGGAGAAAGGAACACAGACAGAGAAAGTGGGGGATGGTGATTTCTCTCCTCTGTGCACTTGGGTGAGTTCCCCTTGCTTGATTTGCGGTGACAGGCTTCCCAGCATGCTTTGAGCAGCCCTGAACTGCTGCTGCAAACACGCACACACACTCACGCGCGCGCACTCTCGCACTCGTCTCACACTGATACCAGATGCGTCTGCACCCATGAAAACACTTCAAAACAATCGTATTTGTTGATTTATTTCATAACATCGGCAGAATTACGTAGGCTGATTAAGCAGAGGGAATTTAATAGGAAATCAGTTAATATCATCTGCTAATTTAAGTTAAAAAAAAAGTTTAAATATATATTTATATCATTCATCTCTGCTAAATGGCTTCACACCACACCTTCCATTTCACAGTGGTTATAACTTTGGGAAGCATTTGCTAAATAAAACATGCTGTTGGATAAAACCAAAATATGCTGTTGAATGTTTTTACTTCTTGTCTCTTCGTCTGTCACAACCCATGGACAGGGAAGATGGGAGGGGGGGAAGAGAGGAAAAGCGCAAAGAATGAGCGGGAGAGTTCGAGAGGCACGGCTAAAAATACTCCTGCCGCTTATTCTGACCTTTATGTGTAGAGAGTGTGACAGAGTGATAGAAGAGAGGGAGGATGCAACCAGGAGAGAGAAAAGACTGTAAAACCGTACAGCGCCAAAGTGATGGGGATGACCAAGAAAGCAAACTCCAATCCGCCTCCTTTTTTCTTCGCTACCGTCTCTCCGTGGTCCATTACCGACATTCTCCTCTCCTACTGGAGGCAAGGAAGACTTGCCCCCATTTATTAGCAGGGCATGCTGGCCATGGAGACATTGAGTGAGGGTTAGAGAGATCGAGGCAGAGAGGAAAAGAGAGTGATGGTGAGAATATCGATTCCCCAGTGTCGGCCTGCTCTGCTGCAGGGCCTCAGGGGTATGGCACCGGGGATGGTGAGGCGGGGTGAGAGCGAGAGAGGCGAGAGAGAGAGAGGAGGCTCTGCTGGAGGGAGGGTGGGACGGAAGGGGTGAGGGTGCGATGAGGATGAGGAGGAGGAGGGGGTACAGCGTGGCAGCTGAATCCCCCCCGGCCTGTCTACTGAGGAGCACGTCTGATTGAGCAGCAGCACGCTAACGCGCGCTGACAGCCTGGCCTGCAAGGGGGCTGCCCTGCCTCCATCCACAGCCCAGCCAGAGCCTTAATGCACTGCCTGTGTGTGAGTGTGTGTATATGTATGCGTGTGTGTTTGATGGAACGGCGACACAGAGATAAGAGAGTATGTGTTCTTACCATGGTAATCTTTGTAGAGTGGGTTGGTCTCCCTCTCAGAGCCTTTGAATGATTCCAGGGCTATGGCATTGTCACATAGTCTGGTTATGCTGGCCATTTGGGATATGTTCTGTAGGACAAAGAGAGACATGGGTAGATAATTAAAAGCCTCCTGACGGGCAACCGGTGTTACAATTAAATTAGGTCATTATTCCTGTGGACAAGTCACTCCTGCCTGTGGCCCAGGTGAGGTTGATATGAGACTGAGGTGATGGGAGCGGGGCAGGTATACAATACTGGTCGCTCATAAGGGTTTTACTGTATAAATGAGGCCAGGGCACACAAATGGATACACACTTTGAACTCACAATCCATCCATCCATTTTCTACCGCTTGTCCCTTTTGGGGTCGCAGGTGGCGCTGGAGCCTATCTCAGCTACATTCGGGCGGTAGGCGGGGTACATCCTGGACAAGTTGCCACCTCGACCCGTGCAATCAGTAAGGAATCTATCGACAATCTACAATAATTTCACTTCAATGTGTAGTCTCCAACTTGCTTGCAGCAGGAGAGAACAGAGGCGGAGAAATCATTAGTAGCTTGATGAGGAGAGCTCCCCCTACTGGTTAGGTCAGAGACTTCAGGAGGTAGAGAGGGATGGAGGGAGAGAGCTAGAGAGAGGGAGCGAGAGAGAGAGAGAGAGCAAGGAACAATTGGATGAATACAGTAGGTAGGTAACAAGTGAACAGGAACTGCACAAAAGGGTGGAGGCAGAGAATGGAGGAGAGAGAGTGAGGGACACTGGGAGAGAGGGAGTCCTGCATTATTAATCCCTATGCCTCCTGAATCATTCAAATCCTTCTCTCTGTGTTGGCTGCCACAGCCTAATGCAGTTTTCATGCCTTCATGTCTTTTCTCCACTCTTTCTTCAGCCTTTTCATTTTTGTCCTACTTTTAAAGAAAGCACATCCCACCAGTCAAGACTACGAGCACTTACAGGGGTATCTGAGGTCGCTCGCACGCGTGCAATTAAAGCCTGTGTAAGTTTGGCTACGACAAATTATTCACAACACTAACCGTGGTCAATAATGGCAGACTAAAAACTTTGTCTGTGAAGTGCTCTTAGGGCTGGATTTATTCCTCTTTGCCTACTTGAGGACACCAGATGAGACTCCTTGGCACAGACTCATAAGTCTCAAAGATATCCAAAGACAGCACATTGTTGGCGAGGCAGGATAAGGTCAGAGAGAAACACTTGCTCTTCCATGCTTTTGTTTTAGCTTTTGGTAATGAACTCATATTTAGTACATGCACAGTTTTCCAGCTTGGTTTCATGTTACATATGCATATTTTTTGTGCCACAATCAACATAAATGTACAGTAAAATAATGTCTATATTGCAGTGTGAGATGGTGATGTCTCTGTGTCATTAATTATGATAAATGATAAATGGGTTATACTTGTATAGCGCTTTTCTACCTTCAAGGTACTCAAAGCGCTTTGACAGTATTTCCACATTCACCCATTCACACACACATTCACACACTGATGGCGGGAGCTGCCATGCAAGGCGCTAACCAGCAGCCATCAGGAGCAAGGGTGAAGTGTCTTGCCCAAGGACACAACGGACGTGACTAGGATGGTAGAAGGTGGGGATTGAACCCCAGTAACCAGCAACCCTCCGATTGCTGGCCCGGCCACTCTAAAAACTTCGCCACGCCGTCCCTATTATGTTGTCTCGGGAAAACGTGAGACCATGCATACAATACAATCACACAAATGAAACAAGCCTCGCATGGCGAAATTTATGTATTTTGTTGTTGCCGCAAAACAATTGATTATAAACACGGTGACTCAATTTTGTTGTTAGTTTTGTTACTCAACAGGAGGATTAGATATGGTTGCATGAGAGGACAACATGCATTACAAAAACATTGTTCTCATTGCAAAATTGTGATTAAAAGTAACTGCAGAAATATGTATTGTCAAATTATTCCGCACTCTAGTAGTATTCTTAAACAGTGCTTCTCAAACTTTTTTCACTATGTACCACCTCAGAAAAGACTTGGCTCTCCATGTACCACCATAATGACCACCATAAAAACACAGTAGAGTAGTAGGCCTAACTATTCATTAAAAATAAATACTTAATTTAAAACATTCTATTAAAAAAAGTACCATAACTAAATATAAATTGTGTCGCATAGTTCAACTTGGTTAAAGTGGAAAGTTAACAAAAACAAGTTAATACATATGTACTAAGCCAGCCAGTACTTAATTGGATTGACTGTTCAAAACTAATAATACTTCCTTAATTGTTTGTCATCATATTCATTATTGATGCAGTGCAAGGCTTAAAGGGGAACTGCACTATTTTGAGAATTTTGCCTATTGTTCACAAACACTATGAGAGACAGGAAGACAAAGGTTTTTTAGTTTATTTTGGCATTCTAATATGTAAAAATCCAATCATTCTGGGTAGCTAGCAATGCAGCTAATGGGAGCAATCAATTCTACATCTAAATCACTTTAAAAATGCATTCAAAAATCATCACCAATACTTCATTTACGCTCCGTAACCTGTATAACAACCAAGCTGTAGCGACATTGCTAATGTAAGAGCGAACTCTAAGGAACTTTTTTTCTAGCGTAGTAACACATATGCGTGCTACGATATTAGCCATAAAAACGAGCTACGGAAAGAGATAAGCTATAGCTGCTACATCAACACAAACAAGCGTTTCAGTTTGTAATGCACAACACAGGGCGATAAGACACCAATCTGTACTAACTGAAAAACATAAACAATCATATTACAGTATCTGTAAAGTATTAGCCCACATTTCATATTTTGTTTGTACACAGCTGGCCAGACAGCGTATGTACTGTAGTGTTAATAGCGCGCGTGACGTGGTGTGTGTATCATGATCGATATTAAAGTGTGACTCACGTGATGGACAGTTGTCTGTTTGGTCCAACTGGCTGGGTCCGCTTTTTCTGGATTATTTAGGGGTAAACACACCATTTATGTCAAAATAGCGTGTCTCCAAAATCCACATTTGCAGCTTCTTGTCATGCTCCAACCTCTTATCTGTGCTGGGTTCGATAAATAGTAGTTCATCCTCCGTTCATTTAATTAAAAAAGATAAGGTTGTGAATCCTCATTTGTCCAAAAGTACTCGTTTTCTTTGTCTATTACAAACACACTCATGTTTGAATCCGGATGTAGGAACACAACTTGGTGCTGGAAGTCGGACGTGCGCTGCTCTGGGAATGGAAATTAATGTGTGGAAGAAGTCCGTCCCGGCATTGATTAAAATGACAAAAATACGATACATATTGAACATATTACTATGAACGTGTCTGTTACTACATTAAAGACGTGGACTGTGGTATTTAAAACGTTGCTGGAGAGTTTTGAAGTTGTTTGAGGGGGCTTTGAAGGCTACAACGGTGACTCCCATATTTTAAGCGTTTTTTATCATCTTTAAAATCGTTTAAAAAAAAAGATGTGTGTTCTTGTCTATCATGATTGTGAATGACAGGTAATATTTCAGTTTTTAGAATTTTGCCTATCGTTCACAATCATTCATTATGATGACGGATGTATTTTTTAAAATGCATTCTAAATATTAAAGAAACTTAAATAAAAGTCAGCTTACAGAGGAGCCAATGGGAGCTCCACTATTTCCCCCATAAAATCCAATAAATAACCATTAAAAAAATGCCAACAATACTCCATTTACATTTTGTGATTTGAATGTTAGTATTAGTATTAGTGATATTGTTATTATAAGTGCTAACACAGACAAGCTATTTATAGCGGGGCCGTGATCTCTACCTTGTGTGCCTGTGTTTACATCATCAAGTGGTCAGCTGTTTCCTCGCTTACCTGCTCCTTGAATGTTTATTGTAGATCATAAATAATGCATCTCACCTGGACAGAAGAAATCTGAGTAGGTATTCTGACAAATTGGTACCCTTTAACAGCCATTTAGGACCCGAAAATGGCCGAAACAACACAAAAAGACACTTGCCCTGCCACTCCACCCCGTTTCTTCATGAGGATTATGAGGCATTTTTCACCTAAATGGAAATATATGAACATCCAAGCAATTGGCGTCCTAATGACAGCAGACCTTGTACAGTAAGTTAGGTTTTATTATGTCTGTTGGCTCTCATAAAGTCTGCAGTGTGTAATAATCAGTGATGACGAAAAAATAAGGAAATGTTGTGATGCGTTTTTTAAATTAATGCGCCACATATGCTTAATATGATCAAAATATGTACTGTAAATATTAAATGTTATTATAAATGTGCTCTTTACTACATACCATAATGTATATACTTACCAGTGTTGGGACTAACGCGTTACAAAGTAACCCGTTACTGTAACACCGTTAGTTTCGGCGGTAACTAGTAATCTAACGCCTTATTTTTTATATTCAGTAACTCAGTTACCGTTACTTCATGATGCGTTACTGCGTTATTTTATGTTATTTTTTATGTAGTATCGACTAGAAACAGAAGATTTGAGTGTGTTTTATTGGAGCGCTGCAGTGTCGTCCTTCTGAATCTTCTTGTGTCACAAGCCGGAGAAGAGAGACGCGCGCTCTGTGTGTGTCTGGGTGTAGGTGTGGGGAAGGAGGGAAGGGGTGGGGGGGGCGTGTCTGCTCATGGCGGAGCTGCGTCGAGTTTGTCGAATATGTAGATATTCTCACTACTTTTCTTTTGTCGAGCACAAAGAAAAGAACATTTTAGTTAAATGTAAGTTGTGGCTGGATCAAAGATCCCACCTACTGCCCAAAACAGCAATTCAAATCTGCTGAAACACCTACAAAAGCAACATGCTTCGACGAAGCTAGTAAAGAGAGACACAGACTCCGATGCCACTTCCCTTCCACCACCACCACTTAAGGATTAACTCTGCCTCTGCTCATCATTCATCACTGAAGGTACACACTCTGTCAATTCTCTTATATACTCTTTCATTCTAGACTTCTAGAGTGTTTGATTATCACATCACTCTAAATGTATAGACTATAAAGTTCACAAATATAAAGAGGGATGCTAGTGGGCCAGGCCAATCTTTCCTTTTCTCTAAACTGGGGAAATGTGTAGAGTGTTCTGGGCTTCAGATGTGATTTTGTTTCAGAATTCCTTAAGAAAAAAACGCCTGGTTAGGCTTTGTGTATGTAGTGTGTGCCTTCCTTGCTTTACAGCTATGTTGTTATTATGTTGTTTGTTACTTATGTATGTTATGTTGCAGCTATTTAAAATAGTTTTGTCAATTTGTTCTGGCCTGAAACAAATTGGCCCTTTGAAACATATCTTTGTCTTTGTGTGTTGTATGTAGACCACATTGCTTGCCAGAGTTCAGTGATGCAAATGCATGTCAAGTTGATCAACATATTGTATTATTCTCCAGTGCAATAACAGTACTGAAATGAAGGCTAAAAGGGCATTAATGGGAGGTTTAAAAAAAAAGAAGAAGACAAAAACAAGTAACTGAATAGTTACTTTTGACAGTAACGTATTACTTTTTGGTGTAAGTAACTGAGTTACTTTTGAAATGAAGTAACTAGTAACTGTAACTAGTTACTGGTTTTCAGTAACTAACCAAGGGGTCGGCAACCCGCGGCTCCGGAGCCGCTGCATTTGATCAACATGTAACTGGGCTGGCACGCTGTTAGTACAGACTGTAGAGGGCGCTAAAGGCAGTGCCATCACGGCACGCCCTGATTAGTGTTGTTTGGGTGAAAATCAGCAGACATTCGAGAACATAGTTGCCCTGAAATACGGGAATCTACGGGAAAAATCGGGAGGATTGGCAAGGTGACGCTGTCAACACTAACATTAAATGTTCTTATTAAGGTGCGGGCCGCGTGTCTGAGACCCCTGGTTTATACATAGCACAAAGCAAAAAAAAAAACTTTGTATGCAGTGTTATTTCATTTTAAATTTCAAAAGAGTTTTGTGGCTCCCATTGTTTTCTTTAATTTGTGAAACGGGTCAAAATGGCTCTTTGAGTTGTAAAGGTTGCCGACCCCTGAACTAACCCAACACTGATACTTACATCAAGTATATAAAACCTCAATGAAGGTGTTTGGATATTTTTTAGGGCATTGTAGGCGTAATTGCGCGACTGCCAAAGGCTCCATTGTAAGCTTCCATAGAGACCAATTGACACATCTCTCAGAAATATGTGTTTTTCCTGTACTTTATCTAGGCATAGCTCATAAACTGACCAGCAAGTGTCTATGCATGGGTCAGAAAACCACTTTAGTCTGACAAGCATGTGATGTGTACGTGGACGAATTTAAGGGGAAATGTGTGTGTTTTTTTGTAAGGATGGGTGTGGTAGCAAGCAATAGTAGAATGGAGGAGTGTACCGGGCAAGGACAAGCCTAATTAAAGTTTCAGATGGACTGAGGCACAGGAGTGATTGGAGGAGGCTTTCAGTGACAGGCTCAGCTTTCCAAACTGCTCAATAATGAATAGTGGGACTATCGTGGTCTTGGCCAGTTAGCCCAATGCTATCGCTCTAGACCGGGGGTGCCCAAATTTTGTCCACCAAAGGCCTCATACTGTAAAGCACAGATGTAAAACTCAAGGTTTGGGGGCCAGATCTGGCTCGCCGCATCATTTCATGTGACACGTTACACAGATGTTAAATTGTATTAATATTTGATCATGCAACAAATATCAAATTG